>NW_024582547.1:319431-366524 GCF_018398535.1 Haplochromis burtoni | reverse complement strand
AAATTTTCAAATATATATCGTGATAAATATTTTTGGCCATATCGCCCTGCTCTAGAAGAGAAGCAGAGAGATGGAACTTTTTTCAGATTATTCCTTCATTGAAAACATGCCTGTTTCCCTGTTGTTTTGGCAGCATTGCTGTTGAAATAAGTTAAGCACAGGGTTCTCAGTTCCTCACATATATGGACCTGTGCTGGTGCTGAATGATGGGGCTTGACTCAAAATGCTGGGAATTCTATGATATACTACCATTAAAGCCAGTAGGAGAGTGTTTGTGGCACAGTATTTGGACAATGAACTGTACAAAAATGGAACCCAGTCAAAACCAAAACATTGCAGCTTAGCTAGTCGATCCAGCGCCTTTTGGAAAATACAGCCAGTATGGATGGAGACAAAGACGTTGTATTTATGTGCTGTTTGTGCATTTGATTCACAGAGCGCATGCATTGCATTCAGTCTTGAGAAAACTCAAGAACTTAAGACAACTGAAAGACGTTGATGACCACTACAATAGCAACCTAACCAACCAGTGCATAGCTAGCTGGTTAGCATTGACTTAATTTTCAAAGAAGAGTGAGTAAATTGTGAAAAGTAAAGCAATTGTGTTCTGTGAATGAAATAATTAAATTAACGCTGGCATACAGTCAGCATAGAGCTGTAGACTGATACCATTAGTACTAGGGCTGGGCGATATGAGGAAAATCTAATCACAACATGTTTTGGCTATATCATGATACGCCGTATACTAATGTTGTTTTTAACTACATAGTGCCGTAGAATTCAGGAGACAAAATAAAACAATTGAAATTAAAAAGGTATTCTTTTTGCTTATAAAAAAATTGTAAAATAAAAAATGTGATGACCTCAAATTACAGATCTATACAGTGAGTGACTATAAAAACACCTGACCAAGAACAGTCACAAGTATCACAGCTGATTTATCTAACATTTTCTTTGGCGTGTAGGGAGACGTTGACATGCCGAGTTTAAAACAGTCTTCATTTTGCAGTGGATGACTTTTCAGCTGGTGGAATAAATTCGTGGTACTGCTACCTTTTGCAGCAATAGTTTTATGGAAAGCTTTGCAAATGACTGCATTTTGTTCGGCATCCTCCGTATGAAATCCAAACGACAGCGAGTATTCCCTCGCATGTCTGAAACTCCCGCAGTCTCCATATTTTTCCCAATCTGGTAGTATATAAGCACGCATGCTCAGCGTAGTGTGCTAGGTAGAAAATGTCCTGGTTGGGAGGGGGAATTAATGATGCATTCACAGCATGTGATAGAAAAAACCCCAAAGCTGATACACTGCAGACAGCTTAATATTTCCAATTTATACGTGATGATTACAATAAAGCCATTTTAACCATTGTACGTGGAAAAACTTGCAAATATGCATGAAGTATATTCAGTATATTGCCCACCCATAATTAGTACTACATGATTAATACCAGCTTACTGTTGGAAACCAACAAGCAAAAGCTCCTGTTAGGGTTAGGCGCTAGAGCTGGGCGATATATCGAGTTTTTAAAAAATATCGATATATTTTTATACGAGATATAAGATGTGACAATATCCTTTATATCGATATAGTCTATGTTACGTTATAATTATACTTGTGGAGCCGCAAGTTTGCCTCTCTTTCGTCCACTTTTGTCTTTACGCAACGTTACTCTGCCTCACCTCTCCTTCACTGAACACAATTCCCCCTCCTCCCCCATCGCTTCACCTGCAGGAAGCGACAAGATGGACACGGCAAATCTCCGTTAACGAGTTACTGCGCATCGCCCCGTGCGTGGGGCTGGACGGCGTCAACGTGTTAGCTAGCTAACCACGCTAACGAGCTAACCACGCTAACGCCATGCAGCCCAGAGGTGCTGCACGGACGAAAATCCTTTTATTTTCTCAAAAGTTGACAGCGCGCCTTATGTATGAATTCTGGTTGTGCTTGATGGCCGCGAACCGATTTTATGTGGTACACGGCGCTCAGCAATCTGTCAAAAATGTTTTAGTACGACTTTAGTAAGCTACGGAGCTGCACCGCTTGATGGATTGTCGGAGCATTACGGCTGAGCCTCGCGGAGTGATACGTACAGTGCTTCAACGTAATATTACCCTACTGTGTATAAGGACCATAAATGGCACCTGTTAAGAGACGTGGTTGCGAAGCGGATTTCAAACTCCAGGCTGTCAGTCACGCAGTACAAGTTGGGAACAGAGCAGCTGTGAAATCTGTCTTTGTTATTGTGCTCAGCGTCTTTTAGTTTACATTTTGACTGCACAATTGTGAGCTTTTTGTTATGCACAAAAACAACATTGTTTTCTTTTATTTATGGAACATGATTATTTAATAAATGCTCATAATTTATTTTTGAGTAAATTTTATGTAAATCTGCTCTATGTTAATAAAAGTGCCTGTGTGACATCTGGGACACAGCTTTGACTAAGAACTCTCTTCTTGTTCTTACTTTATGGCTTTAAAAAAATATATCGAGATATATATCTTATATCGCCATCCAGCTAAAAAATATCGAGATATGAATTTTGGGTCATATCGCCCAGCCCTATTAGGCGCTTTTGCTTGTTGCTCCACTGCCTTAAATTTGATGTCATTGTTTTGGAATGAGAAACTGTCGCACGCATTCCAGTGGTGATTAAAATAATTGATAAGGCTGCAGGCATTTAATAATTCTATTTTTTTATTCTATTGGAAACAGTTGTCCATTCCCCTTGCTTGTCACCAGACAATCGCAAATTACTGTTGAACCTTTCTTTTAACAGTAAACTAATACCAGAAAACCAAAATATACTGAACATGTTACAAGGAAGCTCATCATTCTATTGCCCTATCTTTGATAAATGCTGCGATTAGCCTGACCCAGGCTGCAAATGTGCTGTAAAACCGTGCATTCTAACATGGGAGTCTATGGAGATTGGCTACGTTTTGGAGCAGGAGGGCCAGATTTAATGTGCCTGATGGTCTTAGTTGGGCAGCTCTGTTGTTAACGAATCTTGCTACAATTAGATACAAGTTGTAGAGCAGCTTGCTTGCTTATCACATTAATTTTCCGCCCTCCATTTCAGATTTGTTTAGCTACATTTACTCTACACTTGCACGGTCTTTTGCTCTTAATATGCAGTGAAAAAACTGAAAGCATTTCGCTTTAGACTGTTGCTTTCCACAGCACAGCAACTGCACGAAAATTGTTGTCATAGCATTAGAGTGTGAGAAAGGACCAGAGATTCCAGGTTATTTTTTTCATAATTCTAAACAGGTTGAAAAAAGGTTACATGAAAGTAGGATGTTGTTATAATGAAATGGTCACCTGCCCCCAGCCAAATAGAAAGAGATTGTCCACTCTTTTTTTTTTTTATGTCCAAAAACTGCACGAGTCCAGAGAGTTGGCAGGATAAGGAGCACCGGAGACAAAGGGCAGCTATACTCTTGTGTACTTTTAGGGTTATGTGTAGTATCCGCTCACTCAGTATACATTTGTTCCTCTGCTGTCTTCACTATAGGACTTGCAGCAGTGTCACTCACAACATGAACTCAGCTGATTTTTTTTCTAATTCCATAGAAACCTTTTCCCTGCTGAGAAAAGGAACTTCTCATTTTTCTTTTTGAAACCATATAATTAGGTGACCCTTGAGAGATGCACCCAGCTGAGGTAACAAGCAGGAAGAACTATAGTTAGGCTGTCTTGGCTGGTTTGAAGTAAGATGTACCAGTTGCCTGTGCTCTTGATTGCAAGACCACAAAGCATGGAACAAAAAGAAAAATAAAAGTTGGTGCTTACAAATATGTGAGCTGCAATGTGGAGAGAGATGGCAGTCAGCAACATTCTGTACACTCCTACATAGTCCTAATTAGTTATAGTGAGGACACCTGTGTGGGTGTGCCGCCTGTGTTTGTGGGCTGGAATCAGAGCGCACTGTCATATCAGTAAAGTCAATCACAAGTATGAAAGAAAATCACACCGAGGACATGATCTGAAAATTACAAAACAATACAGGAAACCAAAGTGTTATCAAAAGTCAGCCTTTTGATTGTTACTCAGTTGTTTGCAGTGTTGTTGAAACCGCGATTTATCTGCAAATAACAGGACTCTTTTCTGCTAAATTAGCATAATAAGCATATTCACTTGGTGTTGTTTCCCACCATGACTCAAAGACAGTCAGAAACACATGGGCCTCAGCAGGCCTGCATATATCTAATATGTAAATGTGGCAAAAATGGAGTTTGTGCAATTCTACTGAGCTTGAAAGTCAATATTTGGTATGACAAAATCAGATTGCTCTTTTCTGTGTTCATTATTCCTTCATCTTTGACAAGATCCCCAAATGCAGTTCCAAACCATGACAGAGGCTCCACCATGTTGTACAGATGCCTGGAAACACACACTGTTGTACCTGTCTCATGACCTCTGGGTATTTGGTGATGATTTAAACCTAAGATTTGAATCCATCACTTCAAAGGTCCAGCTGCTTTTCAGTCCAGTTCCTGTGTCATTTGGCATACCTCATTCTTTTCTCCCCGTTTCTCTTCCTTAAGCATGTCTTCTTAAAAAGGACACGCTACGCACCAAAAGATCATATAAGTTATCAGTTTTTGGCTAATAACGCTTTTACTAATTGGTGCAACAGTACTATTTTGTGTTTGTCAGTGATGGCAAATTCTGTGTGTCTGAAGATAGAATTATATATTGGTTCTTTGCTAAATTCTCTTACGCTGGTTCATCCTTTGAGTTAGGTGCCTTTTGTACTTGAATGATTCATAAGTCATAATAATAAATCCTAACCCATTCCTCTGAAAATGGTCAGGTAGAATGACTGGACTGAAAATAAGTGAGTGAAGTAAAAATTTGAAAGACATTCAGAAATCCTGGAGAACTATTGCTCAAGATTACTGGCTTTTTGGAGGCCAAATCTAAAGAAATGAGAGCTGGCTTGAGGCTTTTGAACAGTACTGTACGCCACGGTATGAGGCTATAGTGAAACTGATCGCTTCATCACACAGCCGGTAAGGATTGGACAGAGTCAAATCGTTAAGGCTGCATGATTACACTTTTATGGGTGGCAGTCGTATTAATGCTGCTACCACTGTCATTGCTACAGTTATTGTGTTATTTGGGGGATGCACACTTCTTATGGTGACCACCTCAGACATTACCCTTCTTTAAAATTGCTGTCTACTTAAAAACCGGAGTGCAGTTATTTGTGGCTGATTTGTGAAGTGATGTAACCACCGTTCTTATGATGGCAGTTCTACATATAACACTTAGATGTAACTGAGTAGACAGTTCTTAAAGTCATTTGACTGTGCCAGGGCCTCTGACTCACCGTCTTTATCAGACAGTCCATGTATGTTCTGGTAACAAAATAATGATCAAATTCACAGTTGTTCCAAGGCAGCTGGCAACTGTTAAGGTGGAATGTTTTCCTACATATAATTTAGTGCATGAGTTGGCAGCTTGAGTTGTTCTGGCTGTTTAAATGCTCAAACATCTTTGTCTTTTAGCTTTAAAAAAAGATACACAATTAAAAAACAAAACAGGGAATCAATGAAAAATAACGACAGTAAGAAGAAAATGAGACAAGAAGAGAACTATCACTGTTGCCTCATAAATGGACACTGGTCAAAATGGTCAAAAATGAAAGGGTGCCAGATCTTTTCTCATTCCTTCTGTTTCATTTTAAGAAAAAATCCACTTGCTCCAAGTCTTAGCTCAACTAACCAACAGTGACCATTTATTTTGGTTTTGTCGGCCCTCTCTCAACATACTCTTGAGTGGTGATTGCATCTTCTAGCATTTGAAAAGATGTGCATTAATTAACCAAGCTGTAAATATTCTTATAGCAATCTTTGTCCGAGTTCTGTCACAGTTATCCAGAATTGCACATCAATGATTCTCATCCTCAGCTCCTCCCCTCGTGTCTTAATCACTCCCACTAGAAATGTGAGCAGAGGAGGCAAGAAAACAGCCTTCTAACTTCTAACAAAAACGAGTCACCTTTGACTTGGATCCATCACTTTAAAGCAGTGACAATTAAATGTGACCTTTGACATACTGTTCTGTTATAGTGTAACTGCTGTTGTGCCTGTGATAAGGAGGTGTGTTATTTTTGGTTCAGAATAACTGGTATTTTGTTTCAAAGTGTAAATGTGCCTGGAAGAACTGGTTACTTATTATACATTTACATGATTTGTGTGTGTGATTCTGTCTTTGCCTTCCAGGCACTCGAGCAGCTGTTTGGTGTATGGCAGAATGAGTCTGTTAGATAAAGAGACAATTTTAGCCACATGAAATCAAATGTAATTGATTACTGTGTGGGTAAATGTGTGTTGAATCTGTTATGAATAAGGGTGCTAATTTTAGTGTGAAGTGGAGGCAGTCACTTATCACTTATACTTATTATACTTAGGACTCACCTGTTTTTCTTCTTTGTACTTTTTGAGGGTGTTCAGGCGACTGTATCCCCAGAGAATGGAAAACAGTCTAAAGTTTCTGGGAAAGACCAAGAATGGAATTGTGTGTGGGATCCTTTTTTTTTAAATTTTAGATCCTTTTAGGTATTTTTATTTTTTTTTTTAGTTTTTTATTAAATTGTTTAATGTAAATCCAGTATTTGTGTTAGTGACCGTTTCTATTGTAGTTTATAATACGGAAAATTGTTTTGCTTGTCGTAATTGCCTTTTGTAAAATTTGGAAACAGCCCTGTCTAGCAAAGCGTGGGCCATTAGCAGCAGGGTAGAAATAGCTGCCTGCTACCCAGTCGGGGGTTGCTGCTTGTGGATGTCACAAGTGCTTCATAGTCCCGCAATGTTGAACACTACATTAAAGGCATGGTACATAAAAATAACAAACGCTGGTCTGCACCAAGTTCTTCCTCTCTGGTCAGTGATCGAAGCTTAGCTGCTGTCAATTCAATTCACAACATGGTGCAGTGCAACAACATATCAGACACTTTTTTTAAATCGCACACAGAGAAACGGTGAAAGGCATGAAGTTTGATCATCTTTATAAAAAACAAACCCATAAAAGTTCTTTTAAAGAGTCCTGTTCCTACAGTCATTTATTGGAACTGTAGACATAAATATATTCAATTCAATTCAATTCAATTTTATTTATATAGCGCTAAATCACAACAAAAGTCTCCTCAAAGCGCTTCATAGATACAGAGAAAAACCCAACAATCATATGACCCCCTATGAGCAAGCACTTTGGTGACAGTGGGAAGGAAAAACTCCCTTTTAACAGGAAGAAACCTCCGGCAGAACCAGGCTCAGGGAGGGGCGGCCATCTGCTGCGACCGGTTGGGGTGAGAGAAGGAAGACAGGATAAAGACATGCTGTGGAAGAGAGACAGAGGTTAATAACAGATATGATTCAATGCAGAGAGGTCTGTTAACACTTATACAATATATACATAAACACCTCTGCAAATGACACACCTGTGCATATCCTGGGCCCCTTCAGCAAGTCTCCTTTCTGAGCCGCCTTTATTACATTTTAGGAAGGGAATTTTGTGAATACCTCCCGACATGTGAGAAAGATATTTGGGCCTGAGCAGGACTGCATAGTAACCACATTGCATTGTTAATTTTGATGTTTATCTCTGAATAATTGGCTTAAAGTGAAGTATGTGATTTTCCATTTAGTATGAGTGTGTCATGGTCGTAAACAACCGCAGTCGTTCAGAATGCTCCTGCTCACCAAGATATGAAGACGAACCAAAGTGACTGTGTTCTCTGCGTATTAGAAATTTCCATAAAGAGTGTGGCATCGAATATTTTTGACTCAGTCCAGCTGGTAAAGAAACAAGTCTTCCGTTTATTCAGCAGAGTGTGTGGCTGCATTATTATCTAGCAATTCAGTTCAATTTTAGTTATACAGCGCCAAATCACAACTACAGTTGCCTCAAGGTGCTTTATATTGTAAGGTAGACCCTACAGTAATACATACAATGGCAGAACCACACAGGTGAACAGTGCTTGTAGCAGATATTCCACCTGGTCCTGTAAAAGCTGTAAATCTTTAGTTATAAGATGTAATATAATATAAATTGGGGCCACATGTCTGTGGGATCTCAGTATTTGATTTAATACTGACCCAAAGAGTCATTTTTTTAATTTATTTTTTTGTCCCTGCCTTGTTTTTTTTTCAGTGAGAGACATGGACAACTCCGTCACCCTGTGGCAGTTCCTGCTTCAGCTTCTGTTGGATTCCAACAATGAGCAGCTCATCTGCTGGACCAATGACGAAGGGGAGTTCAAACTGCTGCAGGCTGAGGAGGTGGCCCGGCTGTGGGGAGCCCGCAAGAACAAGCCCAATATGAACTATGACAAACTGAGCAGGGCACTCAGATACTACTATGACAAGGTAAGCACGTCTATAGTCTTCTATCAGGTGAGATACATCGCAGCTGAAAGCTCAGGGTTTTTTTGTTCTTCAAGTAACAGTTATTACACTTTCAGTTCATTAAGACTGAACATAAACCATTCATTGTTCTTCAGTATTCTTAAACATTCAACCAATTGCAGTCTGGTGTTCATGTAGGCCAGATGATGTCAGGATATGTTTTTTCCTGTGGCTGATAGGGTGGGTACTGTGTGGTTGGTGGGCTACCAGCTGCTGTGAGCCTTAACTGCCTTGAAAAGTTGTTCTTTGTTTTGTTTTTTTATTATTATTTGGGTGTTTTAAAAATCCCCCTCACCCAGCTGAACATGGGTATTTTAAAGAAGCTAGCAGAGGCAAAAGGGCTAAAGCTACTCATAGCCAGCCACAAGCTAGCAGGCTAAGTACAGGCAAAGGATCAAAGTGGTTATGAGGAGAATTATAGAGACAGGTGAAAAAGAGAGTAGCGTAAAAGTCTCTTTATCGAAGGAGTTTATAAACATACTGCAACGTGATACGAGTTACTGCCATTTGTTTTGCTGTACGAAACTGTTGCACCTGCTTCTGTGTTGTAAGCTAAAATATGTCAGGTCACTTGTTTTCAGAGTTTGTACCTCTTACAGCAGGAGAGCAGTTTATTTTCAGTTGTTTAAGTGAGAACTTGTGAAAACTGTAAAGTTGAATAATTTCTGTTATTGTGAAAATAAAACTTTTTATTGAAGAAAAGTTGTTTTTTATTTTATTATAGGTTTTAGAAAGAAAATCGGGTATAAAAAGAAGATCTGTATCGGCGGGATGCAGTTACAACAAATCAGAATCAGCCAAGAAAGTTGCAGTGATTGCAACTGTAATAATCTGAATCTGAGACTGGTCTGTTACTGGTAACACCACTTAAGTAACACAAAGAGTGACTAGTGAAACAGACTTAGCTTTCAAAGCTAACGGAGGCAGAGGGGAAAGAGCCAAAAGCACACAGTTGTGGCAATTTCTCAATTTTTTTTCCTTAGTCTGAAAAGATTTATATACTGTCTGTGGTTTTTGGACTCCTCATTTTGAAACGTGCACTTTGGAGCCAAAGCTGACCATATTTATAAACTGTGCAATGCAGAGACCTACAGCGGTAAGTAACAGACTAATAAAATAACTGAATTTCACTGAAATTGAAGCACAGACTTATTGAATGGGTTTTGTCTCGCAGCGGGACGTTATTTATCAAATTAGGCCATTAACATACTCAAACCCTCAAATGTGGTCAAGCAATCGAGTTCTTTGACTCCAATTAGCAGAGCTAAGGCCTAACCATAACCGCATCTGTCAATCCAAGCTGACATGCTCCTTACTGTAAACCTCAGTAAAATCCAAACAGGAGAAGTAAAAACAAAAACCCCTCAGCTACCATGCAGTTGTTGTGAAGGAGTAAAATAGCCATTAGTTGGAAAACCATTTTTAAACTGGGATGTAAATATGCTTTTTCACGATGTCAAGTTAAGGCTTTTAAACTGTGAGTCTGTGGTGATCACTTTGCTTTTACAGCCAGGTTCAAGTGACCTTTAGAGGACCTGCAGTTTACTCATGGTAGCGTCATTCAGCTTCAGAGATGGCACCTTGGGCTGAGGGCCATACAGGTTCAGATCATCTCTGATTTCTCTAGTAGAGATCAGCAATAGTTTTCCCACTAAATGTGCAGCACAGTCTCCTGGCCTTGTTTTCTAGATACTGATGATTGTTTTCAAAATAAGATAATGCTGGAGTATATGACATTAGCACAGTTAATCTATGATGAATCACTTGTTCTATTCTTGTCCTATTTCTCGAATTTCAAAAAGCCCCTGAGGTCAGATGAAGCAGAAGGGAATTTTAAATTTGAATATTTAAAAATGCTCCCCGGCATGTTGTCCGGGAGGCGGAATGTTAGCTACATAAAGACTCACATTCCAAAACGTGTACTGTAAGTTTGATCACATTCTGATGTGTGTGAAATCAGGTGTGCAGCTGTTGTGTGTTTTGAAGCAGCAGCTGGAGACTCGGAGGTCGTTTCCTCCAGACAGCTGCATCAAAGAGCAACCATTCCAGAGTATATACAGACGTATAGGAAAACAGTTTTCAGTAGTAATCTGTGACACATGTGGCACCATGATTGGCTTCAAAGCAGTAGTAATGTCACCGAATCATTCCCACTTCCTCTTTAAGTACCACACTTGGTTGTCTACAATAAGAGTCAAATGCATTTTTGAGTGTGGGGAGGGGCCTTTC
Source organism: Haplochromis burtoni (assembly GCF_018398535.1). Lineage (NCBI taxonomy): Eukaryota > Metazoa > Chordata > Actinopteri > Cichliformes > Cichlidae > Haplochromis > Haplochromis burtoni. Next base: position 355,876 of record NW_024582547.1, on the reverse strand, counting down.
AAACCTACTGCTCTGTGACATGTTGAAGAGAAGGAGAGAGCTGTCTGTCTCCCACTCTGCTCGCAGTTTGGCTGAGTCTCAGGCTGACCCTGTGGGCGTGCAGGGCAGGGCTGGTCTGGTATGTTTGGCTGCAGCATTCGTGGTTAGTAGATTCGTACAGACAGGAAAGACGGATCTGTCCCACGCACAAAGCCTTTCTGTGGTTTGACTCTATATTTTTTCTTAGAAACATACTACCACAGTCTCACACTGCACTATCTGTGTGCGTGCATAATTATCACGCTGTGTTTCTGTTTTGTAGAACATCATAAAGAAGGTGAACGGTCAGAAGTTTGTCTATCGCTTCGTGTCCTATCCTGACATCCTCAAAGGAGACGTCACTCGAGCAGAGGGCGTGGATGCGGGCGCAGGGGGTACCACTCCACTATCGAAGAGGGCAGACGACATTGTGCAGGAGGCCGAGTCTGGCGACAGAGCCAGGGTGGGAGTTAGCGCAGCATCTCTGGCCTCCAGCACCAAGCAGTCGAACCGCAATGACTACATTCACTCTGGCATGTACACGTCCTTCACGCTCAACTCGCTGCAAAATGGGCGGCAGCTCTTCAAGTCTATCAAAATAGAGAATCCAGCAGAGAAGATGGCTGAGAAGAGGGCTGTCACTGCTGCTTCACAGGGCCAGGAGACGCTGCCTCAAACGCAGCAACCCACTGCTTTGCCCTCGGTCATCAAGTTCGGGAACACCCCTCAAAAACCAGCACCAGCACTGCCTCCTCAGGTTGCTATAGAGCCCGGCCTCATGCCCAGCCCCTTGGATTCTCTTCAAACTCCTCCCCGCAGGGCTGAAGACATCAGCACACACTCCTCCCTGCCACCACAGACCATTTACTCATTCGATAACATCCGCCCATCAGAACCAACGTTCAGCCTCCCAGATCTGACCTCAACCAGCCCCTCGCCCAATCTAGTGCCAGACTCTTCCCAGGAGCTGGTGATTGACAGCGACATTGAGTCTGGATCTTCTCAGCCCACAGACGCTCAGGCACCGGAGCCCACAAATTCTCAGGCACAGGAGAAGGCAAGTATACATTCAAACACAGAGAGACAGTCACTCTGCTCAGTGGAACAATCACACATCTTCATAGTACAGTACTGTGCAAGAGCCTTGAATCACGCCTCAATTTTAGTTATAATTAAAACTGAAATTATTAAAATGTTGCTTGGAGGTGCAACGATTTATTGAAACATGTGCAAACAGACGTGGAAATACAGTACACATGAGTGTACAATTTTAAAGAGCTTGAAACTCCATATTTGGTATAACCACCTTTATTCGTCAGCGGTACTCTAAGTAGTCTTTAGGAAAAGTTCTCCAGACTTCTTGAAGGACATTGAAAGCCCTTGTTTGGATGTTGACTACATTTTGTTCTGTTTCTGTTAAAATGATCCCACGCTGCTTCAGTGCTGGCTCTGGGTGGGTCACTGACTGATAGTAGGGCTGTGCGATATGACCAAAATCTCATATCCCGATATATCGTCCTGACAACGCTATAAATCACAGAAATGTAACATTTTCTGTAAATTCTGTGAATCTCGGGCAACTCGACCTGCGTGAAGTGTTTCCAGCTGCGCGTCATGTAGCTGGAGTTGAGTGTTTTAACCGATGCATGAAACGATACATTTTTAGACATAGTTTTGGGTGCCTTGAAAAGCGCTATATAAATCCAATCCATTATTATTATTATAGATGTAACGGCCGCTGTTTTCTTTGTATTTATTACACGGCGTGCTGCGGGGAAAAGCCTGTTCTAACATTTGAGTCTAAGGTTTCTTTTAAGCACCTGACGGCTCTTTTTTACTTCTCATCCATAAACTGTCTCCATACTCTTTCACGTGATTCTTGCATAGGTGGTAGAGGTTTGCCGGGTTTCAGTCTGAGGTGGGAACCGGTTTCCTGCATAATTTGCATAGTACAGTTTTCTGGTCTGTGGCAGACTTTTCATAACCAAACCATGTCCATGCTACAGAGGGACACGACCTCTGCTGTGTTTAACAGACTTTGGATGCTCACTGTTGGCAGTTTTGCCAGCCTTTCCTTCCCAGGACATGACCTTTAGATACTGTTCATCTGCTATAAGTAATTTTTTTGCCCCTTCTTTTTGATATGCCAAGTTTGCAGCTAATAGCTCTTTCTGAGTCACCTTGCAAAAAGTGCAAAAAGAAATAGGATTGCCAAGTTTTCTGTTACATGTATATACAACACTGTTTATTTATGTGCCTTTCTTTTTTGCTTGAATGATTCATAGGTCAGTGTTAAGTGACTAAAGAAACAAAACCAAAAAAAGGACTTGGGGAAAAGGCAGCCAATGTCTGCAGAAAAATCTTTGACAGGCCTTCAGAAAGTCTGGAGAACTCTTGTTCAAGATTACAGAAAACCACACAAAGTCTGGAGTTTTACACAGTACTGGATATCATACATATTTTGAGTTTTCAAGCAGTTCATTTTCTTTGAAAATGGTAGAACTTTTTTAATAATACAGGATATTTGATTTAGTTTATTATGTGTGTTTTTATATTGATAGTAATGTCTATAAAAGAACGTCAAAGTGTATTTTAGAATTCTGCAGCTGCTTTTTTGTGATGCCGTAAATACTGGTGATAAAACAACTGACTGGATTACTCCATAAATTTTACAGTCCTGTCAAAGTCTGACTTTAATCTCCTCTCAGCGCTACACTCGATGCACCTTTACCAAGGTTATTATAGTTAAGTAGAACTCAGCTAAAACTTTGACTTGTCTGTTGGAATATATCTTTTTGACGTGGTATACCTGACAAATACCCCTCCATATAATGAAAAGTAGAACTAATTGAAAACAATAAACACCAAATTAAAACTAGACTTTTTATAAATAAAGTTAAATGGAATGAGCATGCCCACTAAAGTCACTATGGACTCCTGTTCTAGTTCTCTTTGGCGGGGTTGTGTTGTAGTTTGAATATGTCAGAGAAAAAACAGAGAACCTGTCTTTGAGCAGCAGATGGAGAGCAGCGTTGTCCTGTCTGGAGATGAGACCAGCATGTTGGACACTGAAACCAGTTCCTCCTCAGTGAGCAGCAGCACCACAGTCAGCACCCAGAGCTCAGGAAAGGCACGCAAGCCCCCCAAAATCCTGCAGCTCAGCCCACCAGCTCTGCTCGTCACTGCCTCTGACTTCTCCCCCATGAATCTCTGCAGCCCCTCACTGCCTACTGCCTCGCTCACACCAGCAATGCTTCAGGTGAGTTCACAGAAACGGCTCAAACAGGTAGTGATCATGTCCAGCAGGGGGCAGCAGTGCTTCAGGATTAACTGATGCTCCCTTGCTTTGTTGTGATGTTTGAGTCTTCCTGGTCATGCTATTTACAGATCACATGCCTGCGTGCGCTGCTGTATAAAATGTCACAGTCTGTTAGATGTAATTGTGTTGTTGATTCACTATTTGTCCCCCAGCAGGCCAGCCAGGTCTGATCATGAGATCCAGCTCAGACTGAGTTCATGTTTTCTCTGTTCGCAGCCTGTGATGGAGTCAGAGCTGCACTGGTGGCATCAGAGGTTTTAGCTGTAGTTGATTTTTAACACACGGTGATCCATCCTGATATTTCCTGTCTTTCTATAAAACTAGATCAAAATCCTATCCAGATATTTTTAGACTGAGTGGGGATATTTTCAACTAAAGCAATGTGTGAGAGGTCTCGATCACTTTTAATAACAATGAAAGAGTAATTTCCAAGGTGTCATGTAAAAGCAGTTTGCTTCTGTTTGAATGTCTCTTTATGTTTTCAGGAAACTATTGTTCTTTTTTCTGATGTCTAACATAATGTCTGTGTTGTTGGGTAAAGAAGTTTTGCCACTGGGGAAAAAGTCTCTTACGTCACATAGCCTGGGACTTGTTTGTCTCAATTTGGTCACTTGGTATTTATTATTCTGTGTATTGTCTTTGAATGTGTCAGTGTGTGTCCTGCCTTAGACATCGTCATTATATGCCACATATAGTGTAATAACTGAAATAACACAAATAGAAATGAGTAATGTTAAAAGAGTCATGTGAGCAAGACGAGCCTGTAGAGATTCTCTAGAGCTGTTCTTGCAAAAGCAAAGTGTGTTTGGCACCACAAAGGATTCAGATCACAATTCTGATTGCAAAAACTGCCAGACAAAAAACAAAAAAGAAAACCAAGTGAAAGTACTTTGGCACTAACTCGGTGGTAGTTGTTCCTTTGGTTTGTGATTCTCTCTCCGTGCCATATCAGATCATATATCACATGCATATTTATTCATTCAAGTAGCTGTGGATGTGCAGATTCTCTATGATCCCCTTGGGTATCCTGCAGCATCCTCAGCATCCTACTTCCCGGACCTTGATAAGGTCTATTAGTGCGTTGTAATTGCATTCTCAGGGTTCCTCCGAGAAATACATGCTGCTGCTGCTAATGGGCAACACTGGAGTCGAACAAAAGCATCGTGATCCTAACAGTTAGACTAGAAATAAACTCCAAAAATGCAACGTGACACCTCTGTGCAGCACAATGACTAGAAAGTCATGACTCTGTGTTTTTGCATATTTGGATAGTGAAACAGTGAAGATGGAGAGGGAAGACATGCAGCAGGCTGCTGCTCTCTCACTGAGCCAAACTGACACCCAATGTGTATTTATTTATTTATTTTTAAAAATCTGCTATAAATACATCTTTATCATTTCAATTCAATTCAATTTTATTTATATAGCGCCAAATCACAACAAAAGTCGCCTCAAGGCGCTTCATAGATACAGAGAAAAACCCAACAATCATATGACCCCCTATGAGCAAGCACTTTGGCGACAGTGGGAAGGAAAAACTCCCTTTTAACAGGAAGAAACCTCCGGCAGAACCAGGCTCAGGGAGGGGCGGCCATCTGCCATTTATGTACATTTATGTACATTAATCTCAGTCTAGTTTAATTGTGGGCCTTGTTTTGTCCTCCTTAGACTCCAACGCTTCTGCTGACTCCAAGCCCGCTTCTCTCCAACATCCACTTCTGGAGCACGCTCAGTCCGGTCGCTCCACTCAGCCCAGCCACGCGACGCCAGGGAGGCCATCTGTTCCAAGTCAGTGCCGCTCTCTGCTCTCAGTCAGTCTTTCTGTATCTATCGGTGCACCTAACTCACCCCTTGATAATCTCTTTCAGTTTCCGTCGGTCGTCACCCCCCAGTTCCAGATCCCAGTGCACAGCATGGACGGGACCAACACACCTGGCCCCATTTCACCGGACCCTCAGAAAACATAGGAGTAGCCCGTCTCCTCCTCCCCTCAGTACCAACACATTTGGACCCAGAAAGCCAGACACCTACCCTTCTCCCGCTCCTACTCCACCTTCTCCACCCACATCCAGGACGATGATGTGAGAGCTGAGTGTTTATTTCACATCACTCTGGTGCTTTGAAGTTCTCTGCCACAGGATTCACACTACGCTCAGGTGTGTGGAGAAGTGTCGGCAGGCCTGCTGTTTGACTGCTTTGCTGTGCTTGTTTATTTTCATCTTCACTATTATCTTAATAATACCAACACACTTAAACCGAGTCTGGCTTTTTTGCGGCTCCTTGTGTCACAAAAGTTGAAAGAAAGTTGTTTTTTGAAACCCCTTTTTTATGGAAGCAGATGTGCACGTGGACTGAACCCTCAGCAGCTGCAGTCTTCATACCTGGACACACGGAGCAGCTGAATCTTTCCTTTTATAGACTCAGACCTTCTTTTCTCGTGCTAAAGTGTTCTTGCCAAACACGACACCGGGCCTGCTCACAGTGATTCTGTTTGGTTTTGTGCTCAGTCCTTAACTTTTCCTCTAGTTTAAAGGATTTATTTCAACCTGCATGTTTACCTGCAGCTCCTCTATCTTTTAGCCAGGTCTCAACACAAATTTAAATGTTAAGCCTTGCCTCAGCTGCTCTGTCTTATCGTGACATGTGGCCATAATCCAAGCTGAACCATGAACCTTGCCTCGGTGTATCAGCTCTAGTGAATCGTGCGTCTCTAGTAGAATAGGTCTGAAATCCAGCATGAGCTGCTCTGCCTCCGGTTGGTAAAGCTTTCACGTGGGAATGAAAGAAAGCGAAGCCATAACTCTTTCTCCAAGCAACGACAAATCCTTCATTTGTAATTCAGGCATCATGTTAACGGCTCTTACCATAAGTGTCTCAAACAAACCATGTAAGAGAAAAGCCGAGAGAAAATAGCATAGCAGCCACTCTACTGCCACTCCAGCAGAAACCGCTAAAGCTCAGTGATTAATATGCATAACATTAGTTCAGTATGGATGAAAGCTCACCTGTGCCAACACCAGTTTATCATTATCTGATGTAGTTATGCAAAAGACAGGTGATGTGGAGAAGTCTCCAGTACAGCATTAAAATGGATGTTTACAGCCTCTTGTTTCCTAACACTGAGGCTTCAAAATGTTTAAACCAAAACCAATTGGCAATGTCGTGGAGACTGTGTCCATTTTCTCTGTACAATTTGTTTAACATGCAGTAAAAATGGCAGACATCATATATACTGGGTTATTCTGTCAGCTGAGGTGGTGTTTTTAAAGACGTAATATCTTTGAGCTGATGTATTAGTTGATCTTTGGTGGGAGCTTTAACCAGAAGGATTCTTCTCCCAGGAAACATTCCCAGCATCTTTTACAGCCTCACTGATATCTGATGTGTTGCTTGGCGTGTCAGTGCTGTTGTTGGTTCCCAGCACTGGCTGTTAGCCATCTGAACATGCAGTGACGAGCCAAAGCATTTATGGTCACCTCTCATCATATGCTAATGAACCTTCATGTGCCACAGTGCACACCTGCTGTGTTGGGGATTATATCAGACAGTTGAAGGTGGTTTGTTGGTTACTACCCCACACGCCAGCCTTGGTGTTCCATATGTGTTGTCGCTGGCCATTGTAAGAGCTATCTGCTTGTTTCTCCGAGATTTACTAGTTCGCAGTTCGCTCACAGTACCTTTAAACACACCCCAGATTATTCTCTCTTCATGAGAGCAGCCATCATGTTGTGGCTCATCTGCAGAAAAGCTCCTTCCCCCTTAGGACCCTCTATTCGCTGATCAGCCATGAGAGGTTTGCACCTTCTTTGCCACTGATTTTAAAGCCATACGTCTGAGTGACAGACTGAAATCCCAAAGGTGGTAAATCCCACCTTTCTATGCTAAACATGCAAATTGTACATGACATGTTTACACAATACTTGGATAAAACACACTGAATTTTGTGTGTTTACCAGACTTTGCACCCCAGGGATGGATGTTGGGGAGTGGGGGAACTTACTGCTCATTTCTGCTCAACTAACTGACCCCACTGTCCATCAGAGTGATATATGGTGCCTTACCACAGCCGCGCCCACGTTTCTCCCGATACTGGATGGAGGTAAAGCGATGGAACAGTATACCACAGCTCTCCTCTTCGCTTTTATGCCATATCTTAGACCAAACCCCGGAAGTTTGGAGTAAAACTTCACCAGGGATGTTTTGTGCACAAGCACACTGCAGCTCAAATGTGCCGCAGTGACCTTCTGGATGCTTTACTGTACATACGGACAGCAACATGCACAGCATGTAAAATGTAATCAGGCAGTGTATTAAAGTTGGCAGCCATGTCTGTTTCCAGCCTGCTTCTCAATGTTCTACTCAGAAAGTATATGAATATATATAGAAGACCTGTTTAAGCTTTTGTTTGTGTGTAATCTTCTTTATTTTCCTGTAACACAAATAGAATTTTAAGATTAATTTCTATTTTTGTAATGGCCAAGTAGTTAGATGTCTCCTATGTTGGGTTTTCTGATTTAATGTTCTCTCTGTGCATGTGTTTCCTCTTGTGGATTTAGGAGGAGGTGGCAACGACAGCCCCGTGGCGATGTTGGCCATTTTTGTTTTGTTTTGTAGGGAATCAAAGCCTTATGGGATAAATCTAAATCTGCATTTTCTATGTTATGTGTTTTGATAATAGTGCTGATATTGTAAATGCAGATGTTGTGATGAAACGTTTGCACTTAAATCTTCGGGGTTCCTGTAGTATTGGATTCTGTCACTTTTCTATGCCTCAGAGTTGCTCTTTGAAATGTTGTTTGCTTACTGAGAAATGTCTATTTTCCCAAAGGGAGGAAACAATTATGCACTTGGTATTTTATATGGCAAACAAGAGTTTAATCTTTTACCGTGTATCAAATAAATTTACAATAATTTGTAATCAGGCACTGCCACTTAATATTTATTTGTATGACTTTATACCCAATAGAATTGGTAAGCTATATTGCATATTTTTGCAGTAACTTTAATGAAAAAAAAAAAACTATGAAATAGCTGGAATGTGACCTCAACCTCAACTCCATTTAAAATTTCCTCTTGGCCTTTTATTCATCGACATATTTGTTTTTGTATTCTGATTTTATTTTATTTTTTCCCCCCTTGACTTTTCCTTCAAATGTAAAATCTTGTTTTGGACAAATTGAGCCCCTTCTTGCTTTGTATTGTCCAGTTCTCCAACTGTTTGATGCTTTTTTCAAATGTTTACAAGCTGCTTGTCTTAAGTGGCGTATTGATGTGCGAGGAAGTGTTTATATCAAAAGAGTTAGGTGAGACCAATAATAAAAGATCTCTAACTGACTGCGTCTTTAATGTCCGCCAGGAAACAAACACGCGCATACACTCACACAAATCAGTTTCACTTTTAAATGAATTTCACTTTCTAAACTTATTCAGACTCAGAAAAAGTGAATTTAATTTTATTGACTGAAAATGATCAGGAATAGCCTCTAAATACATCGATTCTCTGTTGTAATTCCAGTAGTGCTGTAGTCCAGCAGCATCAGCATCAAGCTTCAAAACATTGCTACATTGTCTACATCACCACTTTGAATACAAGTTGTTCCAGACTTGGTTATGTGCTCAAGTTACCACATTGATCTGTCCAGTTCAAACAGTGAAAGCATCTTGACTGAAAACTCTTGAAAGACTTTAAGAATGAACTGTAATAAACTCTCAAATATTAAGAATTTAATGTGCCCAAAGGTGTTTTGGCATGCAGACTGAAACAGCCAGGGATCAAACCACCAACCTTCTAATTAACAGATGACCTGCGCTGTCTCCTGAGCTACAGCCACCTCAGGTCGCTCCTGAATGAAGTGTGAGAAGCTTCTGACCTGTGCTAAGGAGACAACAAACTGGACTTTTGTTCTGTGATCCGGTCCTCTTTTCCTCTTTTCAGATTAAAGCAAATTTTGTACTTCATTTGAAAATCCTGGAGGAAGAGTGGAGAGGCAGTAAGTCCAAGGTGTTTGAAGTCTAGTGTAAAGCCTGTGATGACTCTTGCACCATGTCCTTTGCTGGTATTTGTGGTGGTCGGTCCACTATTATAAAGTCAAAAGCCAAACTTTGCCATGTCATTTCAGAACACTTCATGCTTTAATCTGTTGACAAGCTATATGGAGAAGAACTTTAGCTTTCAGAAGGACTTTACCAAATGATTTTCTGGCCATATTCCCACTGGCCAGCCAACTCGCTCACACATGAACTCCACATGTTGAAAAAAAAGACAAGAACCACCCAACCTCAAACTACAGATGAGCTGAAGACCGCTATCAAAGCAACCTAGGCTTTAATAACACCTCAGCAGTCCCACAAGCTAATGAACTCCATTAATACAGTCAGTGTTTAAATGAGCATACTTTTCAGATATTTCTGTAAATACTTTTCTGCTTGACCTTGGAAAATATTCTAATAATCTGAGATAATGGATTACCGATTTTTATGAGCCGCACGCTATGAAAGAGGTGTAACTATGGAAGGTGTTGGGATACTGAGTCGTTTTACCACAGGTAACCATTTTAATATAAATGGTATGTTGAACATGGTACACTTGAGCTCCCCAGCCTCCCTCAGGATTCTTTTGAAGGCCTACCAGACGTGGGAATCGTCTTTACAGCACCACTTAGTACCCTTTCAAATGACATATGGCAAAACCAAATTTAAACTTTAGAATAAAAGAACCGTTAAGTCGAATATGCATAACATATAGTATATATAAGACACTTGAATTGAAAGATAAGATCTTTTGGTATCTGACACTTTGCTTGTCTGGTGTGGCTGTAGCTCAAGAGGTCATCTACTAAACAGAAGCTTGCATCCATCAGTGTGTAAATGTTGGATATACTACTTATAAGTGCTTAAGCATAGGGAAGAAAAGCACTTAGGTGAATGAGACATGATGTATAAAGAGCTTGGATTGTTCAGGTAGAATAGCAAAGCACTATATAAGAACTTGATTGATCTATTTTATTGTAGGATCTTTACCTTATGATATGAAGTGCTTGAGGTGACTGTTGTTGTGATTTGGTTCTATATAGGTGAAAGTGAATTGAAACTCTTTGCTCGTAACACCTACCAGTTCAAAAGTGAAACACTTCAGAGAAAGGCCTGCAGTCTGGCCCCATCCAAAACCACTTTTGATGACTGATAATCTCCATTAGTGACTCACTTTACATGCACACACAGGATTGACTGTATTGCGTATTGATGTGTGAGGAAGAGTTCATATAAGAAGAATTGCAGTAGGAGAAACCAATAATAAAAGATCTCTAACCGACTGCATCTTATCTTTATTTTCCACCACCGAACGAGTCCTATTATAAGAGTCCATTCACATTCATACTGAAGAGGTCGTATTTAATCAACGCACAGTTTAATGTGCTCAAAGAGATGATTGTGTACACTCTAATCATCCATTGAGCCGTTTGTTGATCATCAGGCTGTGAAAGTAGGGTGCAAATAATTATTCAGCATGTGATTTCCATGACGCAGGAGTGTGATTGTGAACCCTCCACCCCGGGGGAAGAAGTGTCAGCTTCTCCTGAAGCATTTCTCCCTTTGCTGTATCCTCTGTTCTCTGGGTTCCAGTGCATCACGAGTCTCCGGTCTTTGGCTTCTCTTTCATGTCTGTGCATTCAGACAAATCTGAGAGGTAAAAGAGTTGGTTACTAAAGGAAAACAGGAGAAAAAAAAAAGACATCCACAGGCTGACACGTCACATCGGATGCGATATTGTCAAGCTGAAAAAAATCTATGAAAAAGGAGGTTTGATTGTTGGTTCGCTACCTGTGAGCGCAGATAGAACCAGAATGAAACGTCAGAATTAGTCCAAACAAGTCCAGGCAGCAACCTCCAGGGCAGAAAATGTGACTGAAGCACAAGTGCCAAAATTGCAGTTCCTCTAATGGCCACATGAGGCTGCCTTTTGTATCACCAGTGTTTTGGCAAATCATTTAGTCTTTCTGCATGTATTTACCTGTGTGCTGGCTTCTGTGGATATTCTGGATATAGAGGAGCAGCAGGAACAGGCAGAAGCCGATAAAGGATGCTACTGTACCGCACAGCAGGAAGGAGTAGCTGCCCTGACTGTGGATCACCTGCAGGAGCCACACACATAAACACACATTGAGTTCCAAATCGCAAAGATCTCAGTGGTCAACCCTGGGAAGCAATGGAGCCAACAAGCAACGTTAGTGAGGCGCTTTAGCCTAATTCATGCAGACACAGCAGGCTACAGTCACTGCACAAATGCTCAGTAGTGACCTGAAAGCCTGTTCCCCAGTGAGGGGACATGCACTATTATATTACACTTATTTAAATGTTTCAGAAAGAAACGAGAAATTCATATAAAACACTGAATGTAAAAGCATTTTGTGAAAGCGAATGCTTTATAAAAATGTTCAGGAAGACAGAAGAGTCTCGAATCCTTTCTTACCGATCCAACAAGCAGCTGAAGCAGCATCTCCCCCGTGCTGGCACTCGTTACCAGCACTGTTGTGGCACAGCCTGTAACACACAATAAGCACACAGGAATAATCTACAGCTATGGGACAAAAGTTGCACGCTGTAAAAGTGTACATGAGGCAATTAATAAAAAAAAAAAAATCAATGCTTATTATTAAGTTATAATAATTAATAATCAAACAAATGAACAAATGTGTTAGATTATGATCATATGTGTGTGTTACATGGAGAACAGGGTTTCTGTTTATATTAAACACTTGATGTAAAATATATCGAGAAATTTAAATTTAAATTAATTTTAATATTATAATAAAAACTGGATGACATAAAAATTGTAAAAACTAATGAAAGTATAAATGAATCAGTAAGATCTGATCATTAAGACCTAATAATAAATCATACTTGAAGACAAACATGTATATTTAAACAATCTTTGTCTGTTTTGGGGGAAATTATTACACTCAAGTGCAGGAATGTGGGGAAAACCCTCAACAGAACTGTAGAAACACAGTTATTTATGATGCGTATTATAAACAGAACATCAATATTTTATTTTTACATGTAAAAATGCTGCATGGATCTACATTTTTATGTTTTAATTTCATGTATTATAAATCTCTCCTTCTGCTGCCTTTGTGGCATGAAATTCAAAGTGAGCACATATTTTCATGCCCACAGTTTGATCTGCTCTTCATCCAATATTGTATTTATGTTTTGCAAACAAGTTATTCTGTTTTACACTTTCACTGTTAACTTTTCTGTAACTGAGTGTCATCAGGAATGATTTTACTCATTTCCTACTGGTTTACAATATATATAAGGTTACTTATGCAGCAAATGCAGTATGCACCCTGGTGCAGTGAAAAAGTATTTGTCCTCTTTCTGACCGTTGTTTTCTTTTTCTACAAATCCTAACAAAGACAGAAATATTACAAATGAAAATACTTCAGTGAGCAAACTGTATGGATGCTGACCTTAACTGTTCTTTACGTGTTTGTCTGCGTTCCTTTGTGACCTGAATAAGCCACGAGTGCGCTCTTATTTTGATAGGAGTTATTTTTTCCTCCTGTAAAGGTTCACCACTGTTCAACATTATATCCATTTTTGGAAATTAGCTCTCTCAAAGTCATAGAAAAGACCGTTCTAGACTGATTTTGTTTCTCTTCTTCAGATTCTTTACATTTTGGCATGAAGTGTTGCTCTATGAGAACTTCACTTGGTCAGATTCTATTTTTTATTTTTTTGATTCAACAGGTCTGGCAGTAATCAGGCCAGACTATGGCAAAACAAACTGAATTTAATTTCATAAGCCACTCTCTGTTGGGGAGGTTACTTTTTTATACCGGGCCAGGTAGGGTTGGGAAGCCTTTTCCCTTTAATAAATGAAATCGTCGGGTTATCTTAGCCTAATATTAACAATGACTGTTTGATGGCTGTACTCCTGTGAGGCACTGACGATGCGTGTGTGTACCTTTGTATTCTAATATGTCCTCTGTGAAGGCTAACAGAGAGGGGAACACACTGCTGATGCACAGGCCCAACACACAGGTGCCAAAGAACAGAAACACAGAGCTGGTGTAGAAGATTAACAGCAGGCACTGAACCAGTATGACTCCCACCTGAGAAACACACACACACACACACACACACACACACACACACACACACACACACACACACACACACACACACACACACACAAAATATAAAATATACATAAACAGAAAGAACAACAGAGAGGTGATGCACAGACGTTGATGGAAATGTACACATACTGTTGTAAAGTGGAAATAACAGGTGACTGGATTTGAAAGCTTAGACTAACACTGGAAAGTCCTGCTAAAGGTTAAAAGGGAACTAAGTGCTGCCAAAACCCAGCAAAGAACCAAAGTCGGCTTCAGTCTAACACTTGACCAGCTGAGATATTCAACACATAACAGAGAGCCTGTTGTGACGAACAAAACTAGAAACCATTACAGGTTAAAACCTGTAAACACGATCATTTAAAATCACCCCGGGCTCCAGGAAACTGTAGAAAATTTGTTTTTTTGCATTTCATAAAATAAATAATAAACCCCATTCTGATTCTGATACAATTTTGTTATTGTTAAACAAAATTAATAAAGACAAAAAACAACAGTAACACTGTTTGCATGAGAAAGGCAAACTTTATGTTCAGGCTAACACTGCAGAAAACTGATAATAACAATCCTTACTTATGAGAGCAAGCAGGACGGCATTTATACGTTTGTAATGGTCTGCTTGTCCACAGAGACACTACACTACAATGCCGAAACTGAGTGGAATGAATCAGACTGATGTGGTAAAGTGAGACTGAACCAGGTTAGCTCAGACACACTGTGTGTACCCACTCAGACAACAATCCTCTTCTCGGTGGCTGCATTCCCACCCTGTTCAAATATTTGGTTTGAACTGTCGTAAGACAAACGTCTTATAGCTTTAAGAGGAATAAAGCCTGACCCCTGATGGTCACCTCTGCTTTTCCTGCCCTGTGATATCTGTGTTCATGCAGGTTTGTCCTTCAGACACGTGTCCATACCAGACTGACGGTGAGCAGCTTGGGTGCCGTGTATCTATAGGACAAGTACATTGAAGCCAGTCTTCCCACGGTGATCGCGGCCCAGAATATGCTGTCCAGACAGCCTGCCATCTTATGGCCCATCAGCAGAGGAGGGGAGACTGCGTAGGTGTAGACGAAGCCAGCATAAGAGCCCTGCAGGACAAGAAACCCGGCCGGAGGTCAGTTAGATCAGGCCCAGGAACAAACTTTGTCGCTCACTTTTTTCCCTGTTCTCATTGGTAACATATAATCAGATCAAATAAGGCACCATAATATCTGAGCCTTGTTCTTAAAACTTTATATTGCCTGTTTACACTGGATTCACAGACAGCCTTCAGCCGGTCACTCTAATAATGACGTTTCTTAAGGAAACTCAGTGTAAAGGTGCTCTTTTTGTATGATTTCTTACCACATTTATAGAAGCAATATCCCTTCCCAGGATATTGCTTCTATAAATATAACACGGGTGCAATATAATATATAACACAGTGTAATAAACAGTCATGATGTCACAAGTGCAAACTTTCTATTTTAACGGTGACGGTACATCGATGTACTGCTCTGTGTTGCTCCTAAGCAGAGTCTTACTCGATTAGATGATGTTTTAATACAGCAAAGCCAAAACCACTGAAGCTCTCACATATCACGATTCTGTTTTGTTGTTTCTTGTGTAAACGGTTATTCTTGGATTGTTCCCATTTTACTTACCTACAGCTATCAAACAAATTTGGACCAGTTCAGGGATCTTTTCCTCCTGCCTGGAAACGCCATCTTTAACATCCTTTGTCCAGTATATCCACTATGTCTCCTCTGCACATGTCAAGCTACTTCAACCTTCCCTCAACTTTTTCTTCAAACAGAATTTCTCATACAGTACCTCAGTTTCTCTTGCCATCCTATCATATGCTTTCTCTAGATCCACAAACACACATTGTATACTTCTTCATCAACACTCTGAGTCTAAAAAAGTAAACATTGCTCTTTCTTTCCATGGAGCCATTCTGCTGCTCACTGATTGTCACTTCTGTCCTTCACCTAGATCGGGGTCCACTGCCCTCTCTCCTACACATCTCCATACCTCCACAGGTTTTCATCTTAACAATCGCACAAACTCTTCATCATTTTGAAGCTAACTGCAGTCCTAAATGGCTTTAATCATTGGAATTGCTATAAATATGACCAGCATGGTTAGCAATTCAGGTATTCACCTGGCCCTCTCACCTCAGACACTAAAGCAAAGTGTAAAAGGTTCATGTGTAATTGTGTGTGGTGTTAGCTGGAAGCCTTACTATAATCCCATCTGTGATAAAGAGGATAGCTCCTCCTAGAGCGTGGATGATGAAGAAAGTAGCAGAGCGATCCCGGAGTTTGGCAGGGTTACAGCAGCTAAACACACTCCCATGTCCTGGGGAGACAGTCACACTCAGAGGTCTGCACTTTCATCTCAGCAAAGTTGTCACACAGACACACAAACACGTGTGCACTACCTTGGTCCGTGTCCCCCGTGGGACTCCTGTTGGAGTCTGCATCAAGCAGACGTGGACTGCTTCTGGAGCAAGGCAGCAATCGCTCATGGGACATCAATGCGAGCACTGCCGCTGGGACAGGGAGCTGTCAAAACACACACAAACACACAGACACACAATGAGAACGTTGTTCACCAAATGAAGAGGTAACACTTCCTGTTTGTATGTTTGTGAGAAGAGGTTCTCACAAACATGCAATCTTCTTTTCTTGTCGTCAGCTTGAAACTGATCCAGCACACTCTGAAAATGCTGCACGCAGTGGGGAAGTCTGTTTACTTCATCTGAACTGCTGTTACTTCTAACCCAGATAAACTGTAAACAAGAGGTTTAGGCAACTCTGAGGAGCAGCAGTGCTATCTGGAAATGTCATTATATCATTAACTTCCATTTGAGCCATTTTCATGTGAAATTGTTCAGCACTACTCGGGAAATCTAGTCATGGGATACATCAGTGATTTCATTATGGGGAAGAAAACTACGCTGAAAATCCGTGCAGATTGTTTTGTTTCTTCGCCGCCAGCACCCCGAGCTAATTACTCGACCAAGCTAAACATCTGACTTAGGTACAAACTTACACACAAATTCAGTGTTTAAGAGAAAGCTGATTATATTTCTTACACTGTTCTAGTAGCATGTTTGACTACTCTACTAACAATGAGGCAAACATGTCAAACAGGGGCTCTTTGTTCATTCAGAACCACACCTGACTAGTGTTCTTTTCATAAGAGGATCCTATTCACACCACACAACAGACAGCTTAGATTAACTTTCAAGATCATGTAACTATGTGTTTGCATTATTCACATCATGTACAGTACCATTTTTTTTACATATTCATCACATGTACACTAGCGGTCAAAAGTCTGGACACGCCTTCTCATTTAATGGTTATTCTTTACTTTTACTACTTTCTACATTGTGATACAAAATGAAGACATCAAATATATGAAGCAAGATACATGGAATTATCTAGCAAAGAAAAAAATTGATCAGTAACACTATGTATTATGGTTTAAGATTGTTGAAGATTGCTTTGTTGACAGTGCTCCAAACCGTTGACCTTCTCTCAGTGACATCATGATGTAGTCACCTGAAATGGTTATCACGACAGGTGTGCCTTGTCACGGTTCATTTCTGGAATTTCAAGCTTTCTTAATGGGGTTGGGAGCATCAGTTCTATTATCTAGAAGTCAGGTTGGTACACAGCTGACAGCTCTATTTGACAACTGTTAGAATTCATATTATGGCAAGAACCAGTCAGCTACCGTGGCTAAGGGGCGACCGTGGCTCAGGGGGTTGGGAAGCGCATCTGTAACCGGAAGGTCGCCGGTTCGATCCCTGGGCTCTCTGTCCTGGTCGTTGTGTCCTTGGGCAAGACACTTTACCCTACCGCCTACTGGTGTTGGCCAGAGGGGCCGATGGCGCGATATGGCAGCCTCGC
This sequence comes from Haplochromis burtoni, assembly GCF_018398535.1. Taxonomy (NCBI): domain Eukaryota; kingdom Metazoa; phylum Chordata; class Actinopteri; order Cichliformes; family Cichlidae; genus Haplochromis; species Haplochromis burtoni. Next base: position 338,492 of record NW_024582547.1, on the reverse strand, counting down.
TTCTGTCAGTCTGCCCCAGGGCAGCTGTGGCTACAACTGTAGCTTGCCTCCACCAGTGTATGAATGCGAGAGTGAATGAATAGTGGCATTGTAAAGCGCTTTGGGTGCCTTGAAAAGCGCTATATAAATCTAATCCATTATTATTATTATTATTATTACTGTCAGGTCAGTCTGGAAATGTTCTAAAACTGAATGCGTCCCCAAGTGCAGTCGCAAAAACCATCAAGTGCTACGAGGAAACTGGCTCACATGAGGACCGCCCCAGGAAAGGAAGACCAAGAGTCAGCTCTGCTGCTGAGGATAAATTCATCCAAGTCACCAGCCTCAAAAAGTTCAGAGGAGACTGTGAATCAGACCTTTATGGTCAAATAGCTGCTAAGAAACCACTACTAAGGAAAAGCAACAAGCAGAAGAGATTTGTTTGGGCCAAGAAACACAAGGAGTGGACATTAAACCAGTGGAAATCTGTGCTTTGGTCTGATCAGCCCAAATTTGAGATCTTTGGTTCCACCTGCCGTGTCTTTGTGCGACGCAGAAAAGGTGAACAGATGGTCTCCACATGCATGGATCCCACCATGAAGCATGGTGGAGGAGGTGTGATGGTGTGGGGTGCTTTGCTGGTGACACTGTTGGGGATTTATTCAAAACTGAAGGCACACTGAACCAGCATGGCTACCACAGCATCCTGCAGCGACATGCCATTCTATCCAGTTTGCATTTAGTTGGACCATCATTTATTTTTCAACAGGACAATGACCCCAGATCAGACCAGATGGCCTGGCCTCCACAGTCACCTGACCTTAACCCAATTGAGATGGTTTGGGATGAGATGGACCACAGAGTGAAGGCAAACAGGCCAACAAGTGCTCAGCATCTCTGGGAACTCCTTCAAGACTGTTGGAAAATCATTTCAGGCAGTGGTGGTCCTAGCCTGTTTGGCGCCCTGGGCGAACACTCCCTCTGGCGCCCCCCCCCCAAATCATCAAATTTTAAATTGTTATTGATCCCTTTATCCCTAATCCTAAAGTGTATATTTATTTTCTTACTCTTCTTATATACATTGTTTACTTGCACTGCTGTAACTGGAGCCTCGCCGTCTCGTCTCTCTATATACTGGACTGTAGCGGAGATGACAATAAAGTTTACTTTGACTTGAGCAGCGAGCAGGCGCACCGAGGGCTCTCGCGCTCACTTTTCGTTTACAGAATTTCGAAAAAACATCGGTGCAAATTATAAGTCTGTATTATAATGTCTGGTGTTTTCGTGTTTGTTGGTTTGTTTTTATTTTGTTTTATTTTGCGAGTTGGTTATTAGATGCCGCTCCAGCCGGTCAGAGAATCCCTCGCCGCCCCGCCCTCTCCTCTCTGTGCTGTTAAGCAGCAGGCGCACCTCGCAAACGAAGGGCAGAATTCATGGTTCCACCAATTACAGCAAGTCATCCATGTTCTGAAGCAGCAAAGCAGGCCTAGACCAGCACCATGTTTGACTGCTGGTATGATGTTCTTCTTATGAAATGCTGTGTTAGTTTTACACCAGATATGATGGGACTCAAAGCTTCCAGAAAGTTCAGCTTTTATCTCATCAATCCAGAAAGGGATTTTTTTGATTCAGTGGGTCTGGAAGTAATTAAGCCTGGTTACTGTAAGAGAAATTGACCTTCTTTCCAAAAAATGTATTTAATCATCACTTAAAAACTCTGTTGTATTTTCTCGGGTTATCATTGCCTAATATTTACATTGGTTTGATAATCTGAAACATTTAAGTGTGAAAAATATACAAAAATTAAGAAATCAAGGATCATCACATTGAACTCACATTGATAAGAGCCATGATCCAGAAAGCATACGACACCCTGGTGACGACAACCCCGTCAGTATACAGACGAAAGTGAGAGATGGTGTGCAGTGCTGCTCCATGGCCAGCGAGGGTGCTGCGGAGATGCTGTAGGTTCCTGGGAGAGGATGAGTTGGTGGTCAAGTTAGCTCCCAGCACACAGCTGTCCTCAGCCAGGAAGGGATCGGCCACCAGGGGACTGACCAGTGCCCCAAGGCCTGTGAAGAAATGCAAGGCCTAGCAAGAGACACGAACAGCAGCCTCCGTTATTCAAATTAAGAGGATCTAGCAGTCTAGGAGTCAGAACTTTCAAGATTAAAAAAAAGATTTTTTTTTTACTTTTTAAAATATTGCACCCTCCTCCAGCCCTGCATGTACTTATTCATTTATTTTAGCTGGCATTGTACTAAACTGCATTTCGTTGCCCTGTACCTGTGCATGTGCAATGACAATAAAGTTGAATTCTATTCTATCAGCCACATCTGTACAAATAATACAATTTTAAACTCAATCACAATTTTGGTTTCCAACAATCATATGAGCACGATCAAGCGATATTTAAAAAGCATGCTCTGTTGACCAAATCAGCCGCTGACCCATTATCACAGCTGTTCCCTGAACCACACAGCTTGAAGTTTCTTGGAATAGTCTGGACAAATACACGGCATCAGAGACAGGACGGAATTACAGACTTTATATTATTTGTCTGCAAAGACTAATTTATTAGCATAATGTAGCACAACGTAAAGGTGAAATGATAGTGAAAGTGTCCTTCTGAATTAATTTTGTGCTACATTTTGGTGTGTTTTGTTTTTCTTACATGTATTTTCTACTTTTCTTCTAAGAGATGCTCAGCTCAATAATGAAGAGATGCTATATTTGTGCTAAGATTTATACAGACGTTGAGATGTGAAAGCAGTATTCAATTTATATGACAGTGCAATAAAAAGACACTTTGTCTCTAAAGACTTTTAATAATCACTACAAATAAAAGTAATTTCAAGACTGAACAAAATAATTGTGATAATCATTCTTGCCATAATCGTGCAGGCTTAGTGTGGTGTGTCAAGGGCAGTGTGATAAGGGGTCATTTGCAATGACAAGCAAACAGGATTTTCACCTGACTGTGCAGGCGCCTGGTTTCTGTTGGCACGATGAATGTAAGTCACACATTCACTCTCCTTTTAACCTAGTTTGGCCTCCTAATGAGCCCAATGAAAGGAATCCAAACAGTAAACAAATGAGTAACCTATAAAATCCATGAAAATCCAGACACAAAACCATGTGACTGTTTGACTAAATAAAAATGCTCATTAAGGCACCATTATTCTCAGTTACTCCTCTTACTTTTTTCAACAAGGCTATGTCAAAGAGTGATTTTCTTTTTTTTTTCCCAAATTGACCGACAGCAGCTTTTTAACTGCACCGACACAAACACACAGACACATCAACATCTTAGTGACCTGCAGGAAGATGGCAGAGTCCTTCTGGTACAGCTTCACTAGCTGCAGGTTGGCGATGGTGTCGATCACGCCCATGGCTTTGCCAGCCAGCGCCATGGCGATGGACAGCAGTATGACGTGGTGACATAGTGGTATGACGGCAAACACCAGCGAGATGATGAGGGTGCAGATGAAGAGGGCTAAGAGCGAGGACTTAAGGCTAAAAAAAAAAAAAAGAGGGAGCAGAGGATAGAATACACATCCTGTGTACACATGATAGAGTTTTGTTTGAATAAATAAACAACTTGTTATGCTCTACTAACCTAAAACTAAAGGAAAATACCAACAATAATCCTCCGCCTACATTCACACCTACTTACTGCTGCAGTAAAGTCACCTTGATGGTCTGTCGCTTAAAACATATTTACCTAGCCAAAATTATCACAGCCACCCACACACACACACAGCTTCAGCAAACCTACATCTTATCTTCACCTTACATTCCCCTTCTTCTCTTTCAGCTTGGCCCAGATAATCCTCTGTTAGCTACAGGGACATTCACAAAAACCACCAGAGGGTGAAAAACCAGCAGCAAAAAGTAATGAATCACACCTGCTGAGTTTGTAAAGGCTTCCACTTTAAATGATATAAATGTACTGTTTAAGGCTTCCAAAGTGCACACAAACACATCCAGGATTAGCTTTTGGGAAATGAATTCACCTACGCAGGTGTGCAAGGTGAGCAGCAGACGCGATAAAGATAAAGGAGCTTTCTCAACAGTGATAATGAAAAAACAGTGTAGGTGCACTAAAAGATAATGGTTAAAAAAACAAATGTCCAAGAAACATGGTTGGCTGTTTAACCTCTTAACAGCCACTTGACTTTGCTTTAGCCACATGCAAAACAGGCCCGTTTTCAGAAGCTGAAGCTGGATCACAGCTGAACATTTCAAACTCACTGTTCCTGAACCATTTTGTCTTTGTGGCAGGGTGCATTATTCTGCTGAAAGAGGCCACAGCCATCAGGGAAAACCCCATGAATCGTGGTGGGCGTGGTCCTCGACAATGCTTAGCTAGGTGGTACATGTACAAGTAAACTCCACATGGATGGCAGGACCCAAGGTTTCCCAGCAGAACATTGACATTACCTTTCTAGCGGCTTGACTTCTTTCTACAGTGCATCCTGGTGCCTGGGTTAGGGTTATGTAAGCATTCGGCAGTGGACAGGGGTCAGCTCTTCTCTTGTATCTGACCACATAGGCCAACCACTAACATGCATCACTGAGACTTGGCCAACCATGACTCAGTCTCTGGTTCACCACTGTTCCTTCCGTGGACTCCCTTTCATAGAGACTGGGAGAACCCCACAAGAGTTACAGTTTTGGAGATGCTCTGACCCAGTCATTTAGGCATAACAATTTGACCTTATGCGTGCCTATTTTTCCAACTGCTTTTTGCAATGTGCCAAAATTCTTGTGGATTATTTAAACATACAGTACTGTAGGTCATTAACTATATAACATGAAAGCTTTTGTAAAGTGCTTCAAGTTTGTTAAATCTATAAGTGAACTATGCACTTCAAACTGATGAAAGTTCAACACCTAACAGCATATTGGCAAGTAACAGTAACAGGGGAGAACACAGCAATGTACATAATGACCAAAGTCACTTATTAATTATGTTGTTTGTTTGTATGAATGCGGCAGCATTATGTCCTCTCTGTTCGTAATGGACGGTCCAGCGTGTCTTTGGTAAAGGAGTGAAGAAAAAAAGCACCTTTCCTCAGTATTTAGAGAATTCCACATGCCCGTATGATAGGTACCAGGCTGAAACTGCGCTGTGAAAAAGTATTTGCCCACTTCCTAGTTTCTGTTTTTCCTCTTTTTCCTCACACGTTTCAGATCACGAAACAAATTTAATTATTTTAAAAATAACCCAAGTAAATAGAAAATCTGTTTTTTTAAATGATGATTTATTTTATTAAATATTATTTTATATTAATAGTTCCCTCCTTATTCAATCATAAATTAACTGTGATTAACTACATTTTTTGGAAAGCTAATCTCTGGTTCAACAGCCACACTATCCTGAGTACTGCCAGACCTCCTCACTGAAGTAGAAAATGTATGTATGTATTAAGTGAAGTAAGCTGAAAGATCTCTAAAAGCAACACATCATTGCACAAAGAAACATCAAGAACAACTCAGCCAAGATGTCTCAAAAGTCTCACTTGTCTCAGTTAAGGTCAGTTTTGATGATTTAACAATAAGAAATAGACTGGGCTTCCATGGGAACATTCCAAGGTTCCAAAGGCTTTTTCCCATTAACCAAAAAACCCAACATTCAGTGAAAGGAACTCCTAATGCTTCAGCATACCAAGACATTTTGGACAATTTTTGGACAATTATATACTCCCAAGTTTGTGGGAACAGTTTGGAGATGGCTCCTCCCTGTTCAAACATGACTGTGCACCACTGCACAAAGCAAGGTCCATAAAGACATGGACGAGTTAGTTTGATGTGGAAGAACTTAACTGGCCTGCACAAACTCCTCAAATCAACCTGACAGAAGACGTTTGGGATGAGTTAGAGAATCAGTGTCTGGCCCCACAAGTGTGATTCTGGAAAAATGGTCAGAAATTCCCACAAAAACTAAACCTTGGTGAAGCTGTTATAGCTGCAAACAGCGGCCGACATCATATTAAGCTCTATGGATTAAGAATGGGATGTCACAGACGAGTGAATGTGTTTGGCATCATACTGTATGTCCATTGTGTCCCAACACATGTAGATTTCCATTTCACACAATCTGTCATTCCTGCTCAGTGGCTGGAAATTTCAAACAGAGATGTGAACCAAAACTCTGTCATTTGCATGTCACAGATCTGCCAGTCAAATACAATATTCAGTCCAACTGTCACAGGTGAAAGTCTAGCTGCAAAATTATTTCAACACTATTGTTAATCAGGAACAAAACATTTCATACTGAGTCGTCCATCAAGACCACAATATTTTGCAAACTCTCAACTTCAGTCACTAAAAAGAAAAAAAGAAAAGAAAAAAAATCCTATTTGGTGTAATAATTCATCTGCTCAGTTATTTTATCTGTGCATTCATAAACCTGAACTCTCGTTTGAATGTGTTTGTTTACAATGTAACTTTATTCTGCTTTGGGGCCAAAAAGCAAGCTTTAAAGGTAGCAGAGATATCAGCAAAGGCACGTCTTTGTTACCCACAGGGTTAGTTACTGTATTTGGCTCTGTACTCTGTGAAACTCTAAACCACTGTCCTGCTCAAATGTGAGAACCAGTTATTCTGCCAGAACAAGAACACTGATATCACTGCAGGTAAGTCCTGTAATTAGAAGACGCAGGTGAATTAGAGGACATAAGTGACATAACTGACTTAAACTTAACAGGTAAACACGTCCTCTTTTCCTTATTTAAAAACTTTTAACTTTTTTTAGCTGCTATCATGGTTAAGTGGCTCCCTAAAACTTAACAAGCTGAAGATCCAAATATGTCACGCCACCCACTGTGGCACCCCCTTGTGAATAAGTGTATTTTCAACATGTAACAGAAGGCTAATAAGACATATTAACTAGTTTAACAATTGTGGTTTTGGTATCTAGAAAGGCTCCTGCAGGCAGTTGTGCTTGTAGTGCACTCACAGAAACCCTGATAACAGACCCACCTGAGAGAGTAGCCTCTCCTAGAACCACTGACGTCAGTGGCTTCAGCTTTGCAGCCAGCAGTTTATTCATATCATGCTTTTAGTACAAACCAGGTTCTTTTAGGAAATGTGTGGAACCGCGCATAGATTGAAAACAGTTCATAGTAACTCCCTTTGCCGCACAGCTGGGACCTGTAAAGGTGAAGTATATGATTCTTTGTTTATTATAAAGTTCATCACTGACATGCAAACTATGTTATCCTACACACTCCTTGGGTGTGGGTTCACATGGACCCTGTTAGAAACCGTCCCAGTGGGCTTGTGTCTAACCCATCACACATGCAGAGTGAGAGAGGATTCACAGCTTTCACAGCTGAGCTCTGATAACAAACACAAGTCAAAGCATCGATGACTGGCAGAGGACGCACTGGATGAAACACAGTGAGCGGTGAGGTGTTTTACATGTGAAGCTAGACCTCATGAAAACACTCTGTGTTCACTAACCAGACTCACGTTTTCTTAAACAGTCCTCCCACGCTGCTGCCCACCAGCAGAAAGAACTGCTGAGACACAAACACCCAGGTGATCTGCTGCAGGGTCGACTGGGTCTGACACCTCAGGTCCAGGATAGTGGGTCCCAGGAAGGCGATGCACAGGCCGAAGCTGAAGAACACGCTCCAGTAGGTGAGAGTCTGTGGCCAGTGGCGCTTAAACAGCAACCAGATCCGCTCGTCCAGCAGCATCGTTAACACGTCAGAGCAGACGGAAGTCCTGAGAGGCCTCACAGCTGCCAGCTGCTCATATCTACAGAGCCGGCTCCCTCACACTGAACTGAACACACTGCCAGCCGACAAAGTAAACAGAGTGCGAGCACTCAGCCGAGGCGTCCTCCACTGCTGTGCCAGGGAGCTTGTAGTGAAAATCACGTTGATTGGCTGTCGAAAGCACCGCCCTCATGATAATGACAGATCTGATCCGTTTTGTCTCATCCGAGATCCGTTTTCTGTGAGGACAGAAACGTCTAAAAGTTGTTCTTCCTGGAGGGTCGACGGAATTCTCATGTGACTGTCGCTACAGGAGGCTGTGCAGGCATGCCTGTAGGATTCAAAGCAACATTCCTCAAAAACAAACCATACATGATGCAGATGATGACATTAAATGGCGTATAGAACTGGAAGAAGAAACAAATCATAGTTAATCCATTTGAGCCCAGATGCTTTTTTACTGTCAGGAAAACTATGTCAGTCAGTGTTGACCTTCAGCAGGAACCTTCCTCAGTGTGAAAGTCACCGTGAGCTCTTTTGAAATATATATTTTGCAATAACTATTAAATAATTTTATTTTAATATGTCATCTCAAATATTTCACCTACAAATTAAGAACTAATTACAGGTTTAACACAGGTATTTTTTATTAAAGTAAGTTACAGCTGCTGCGGCGTGTTCTCGCCTCTACAACACAGATACGATATCCGATGTATGATCAATTTCAGAGTTGTGCAGGTCGTCCAATATCTTGTCTCAACTGTTTAATTGTATCTTCCTTCTCTTCTGTAGTCCTACACAGACTACATAATGTCAAATATGACTTAAAAGGTTAAGCTAGAGCTTTCTCTAGTGCTGTGGTGTCAAACAGTCCACAAAGACTCTAATCTGGCCCGCTGGATGACTTTGGAAAATCTGAAGGAGAACAGTAATTGGTGAAATATAATTATAATATTTTTGTTTATTTATTATTATATGTGGACTTCTTACACTCATATTTCTTCCAACAAAAAATCTGAGCCATAGGTCCCCAGGGTGAAACAGTTCCCTCAGTTTCCGGTGGAAATGCATTGTTTCCTTTACTGAGAGACATGCGTAGCAGTAACATGTTCAGGGTTAGCTTTAGGGTTTGTGAGTGGGAGGGTGTAACTATAAAAGATGTGTCTTTCAAATGAAGCATCATACGTTCATTTTGGCCTTGAAGGTTTACCATTTTTCAAACGGGTGAAGATTTTGTAAAAAGAGGGGATATTAACCTCCCCTAAACCCTAACCCTGATTCTTCAAGGGTTGCCACAGACTTTGTGGACGCTGAAAGGTAAACTGTTAAACTCCTTAAATAATAGCTCATTTACGATGCTTTCCATGGCATACAGGGCACAGTCGGATGTTTCTACATTAAGAAACGAATTCATTCTCCCCGCTCTCTTCAGTCTCTCTCTGATTTCCCCTCGCAGAGCAGGAAGAAGCTTCTGCCTGAGGCTTCTTCCTGCTAAAAGAGAGTTTTTCCTTCCCACTGTTGCCAAGTAATTGCTCATCTGATTATCTCTATCATTTTAGGGTTTTACCTTACAATATAATGTCTCTGTTGGTGTGAATTGGTGATATATAGATAAAGTTGAATTGAATTGCAGGACTGGTTTGTACTGCATGGAGGATAAAAAGGAGCAGAGATCTTCATAACTCTATACATGTAAATGCATATAAATTGTTATTTCATACAAACAGTAATGATGATCTTGACTCTGCTAACAGATGAATCTCATGGCAAACAAAAGTGAAACAACTCTATCGCACAGGCTGTCGATACAATGATGCCATTAAATCTGTGACTACTGACAGAACTAAACATCTGCTTCAGAAAAGCTTTCTTCCCGGGGCGTTTCTTTATTGTTGTTACAACACCTCTGACTGATTTAACCATTCTAACACTTCCTGTTTTATACTGGAATAAAAACTGTGGTTGATGGGTGTTTTCAGATCATCGTCTGGCTGTGGGATAAAAGTGAGAATTAAGGAATTACTTTCTGTCTGCACACTTCTGCATGCGTCTCTCTGCTGCCACCATCTGTGCCAGTTACAGAAGCTGCAAACATATCCAGAGCGTCATATGACTTCTATGTTTCACTGACACTCTGGAATGACTTGGATTGTGGCCACATCCTGCGTCTCTGCACAACATCTGTCTGGTCTTTGTTTCTTTTAAATCAACTCTTTGAATTCCTGCCGCAGTTTACAGGTCTACAAACTCATTATGCCTGTGACACTGACACTCTCTGGACCTGTTTATCTGTCACAGTCAGTTCTCTGGTCCTCCAATATTTACCTTAACTGATAATAACAACTGAGTTTAATTGTTGTTAACTGAAATTACTGGAGCTGTCACTGTCCTTGTGTTCTCTTCATTCATCCAGCAAAAACAGCCTGTAGTTGTCCAGTAGCACCACCTTGTGTTCATCTGAGTTACTACTTCTTCTCCTTGGTATCGTGTCCACCAAGAGCAGCATTATGGTAAACGTACACAAAAAGACTGGAACCAGTTTTCTCCACAATTTCGGCAGTTTATTGATTCATTAATTGAGCAATTATTCAATCAGTTTTATGCCTATGGCGGTCACAGTACATTCAATTTCTCGTTGTATAACAGTGTAGACAAATCCCACAAAATATCACATCTTATACAAAATCTAAACTCATCGTTTATAAAACATTTAGACGTCATCTACATTTTTTTTCTTTATTTTTATTTTAAGAGCTCCGCTTTTTTTAAACATCATAAAACTCACTGAGAAAAATGAGAACATCTGTTAAAATACATATATTATTTATTTTTTCTTTATTACAATATTTAAAATAGCTTCATTTACCACAACTAAACACACAGTAATACTTCTGCCATTGAGGGAGGAGGAGGGGAAGGTTGGAAGTGTAACGTCTACAGCGATACATCCATCTGAAGTCCCTGCAGGTGGGCCCTGAATTCCTCTCCTCGGTGTCTATCTTTGCTCTAACACGCTGACAGGTGAACAGAGGTTGGGATGGTTGTACCATTATTCTATTCACCCACTTGTAGAGGTAGAAAAAAATTTGAATGGCGTCTGTCTCTTCACTCATATACAAGCGTAACCCCATTGACGGTGCTCAGCAAGCACCTGCTTTAGAGGCTCAGTGCTTGACTTAAGGACACTTGGACCCAGCTCTCTGCTTCTCTACTGCTGTCCTCTATGAGCACTTTAAAGTGACATTTGTTTGTTTGCACTTGGATAGAGAGCACACATAGCCAGTAAATCTGTGGATTGATTTATCTATTCAAGCTAAGTAAAATACAACTGGAGTGGCAGTAGATTTCATTAGGACATATCTACACTCACCCAAAAAGGCTTTTACAGCCTCTTGGAATTGCCATCCCCACTCAACGCCTCATTTGGCATGTTAAAACTACTGCAGCCTGTGAGACTGTTCACATTAGATGTGCAGCAATACCCAATACTGCAACATAAAAATCAAGGGTTGGTCTTCTTTAGCAGCCAGGATGAATTCAAACTGTCCTTGACATCAGTAAAACAGCACACAACCATCCACCATTAGCAACCTATAACACATGGTGTGACATCAGTTACTCTGCATTAAAATTATATTAAAACTAGACTCACATGTACACCAGAATGCCAGTGACATAGTAGCCCATCCACTTCACAGTCCATCATAATCCTCAGGTTATTGTAATGCGTGAAGCTTATACAATAGCAACACATCAGTCACAGCCCTACAGCATTCCCAGCTTTGCTCTTCCTTTTCACTTTAGCAGGGACCATCATTTAGAACATGAACTAGCATAGGCTGATGGGGACAGTGTTTACTGAGATCACAGGCTTAAGCAACAGACTTCTACTGGACTTCTTTTTGCAACTAGAGGACTTGCTCACAGCTGGCCTTAGGAAATTATGCAAGTTTAAAGCACGACCACACTGGTTGTCTGGAATACACAGCAGTGATTTAGAGCCATTCTGCTCAAAATGCAATGACTGGTCTCCCAACCAAAAGCCTTACAAAGGCTGCTGGGTTGCCTTCCTGTATCTATTTACTGTATGGAGAGTGCTTACCAATTTTTTAGACCACCTTTCATAAAAACTAGAAAACAGATATTTTAGATATCTGTTAAAAACACGTTTAAAACTAAAAATGTGATTGTTATTTATTACTGAATTCATGTTTTTATACTCAAATTTGAGCCGACACTGGACTTTAATCAGACATCAATCAGGTGTAGCATTCAACCACCAAAACTAATTTTGTACTTGAATATCAGCAAAAAATTATAACAATTTAGTTTATTTATCTTAATACAAAAATAATAATGATGTGCTTTTTATTTTATTTTTTTGGATTTATGTATAATAGTAAATTTGAAAGTTCATAGATAATGACAATTACCACACTGTAGTATTAAAAATATGATTTTGATTAAATATATTGCACAAACTGGTGGATTAAGCATTAAAGAAACAACTGTAATTATTGATACTGTTAGCAAGCTGTGACATAAACCTTACATTGGGTTTGGATCAGTCTTTGTCTAATATTAAAATATTATATTAATATTTTAATATTAAAACTTGTTTGATGATCTGAAACCTGTAAGTGTGACAGATATGCAAAAGGATAAAAAAAAAAAAAACAGGAAGGAGGAACTTTTTCATGTCTCTCTCATACATACAGAGCTGAATTCTTACAAAGGCAGCCGGGCTGGTAACTACAGACAAAACAAACTAATATATCTGCAAGGTTCAGCGGTGTAAGCACCACCCTGAAAGTTTCAAAACCAGTGCTTACTCAGTACCGCTTTAGCTCAGAGGTGACCACATACCGCGAGGCAGGAGAGCAGTGGTCCGAGTACAGTGGTCTTTGAGATTTTCACATATTTTATGGACCTTTTTACTACAGATCACATACTTAGACTTTGAATCTTCTTTTTCAATGGAGAGACCCGAAACCCCCCATGACCTCAGGTTACATCACTGATGATGTGTCCAAGGGCACCAAACGGTGTATCTAAAACTATTAATAATACCTCAGTTGCCTCAACACCTCAGAGGTGTTAATGAGGATACCTCAGCAGCACTGAACAAGAAGGAAGAGGACAGGCAAGATGTCAGAGCAAATTAAGGATTGAGGAGAGTATCAATATCCAAAAGCCATTATCACTTTTGTCTCCAGATAATATTCATTGAACAGGACATACACATAAGCTCTTGGCTCAAATGATCACATGGGAACTATTAAAAACACAGTTGTGAAATTCTCACCTGTCTATTAACAGATGAGTGTACTTCTCACTGTATGTGCTTTTGTTTAGTGAATCTACTGTGAAAAGCTGCTCTCTAACAACAGGCTGTGCAAATTATGAAGGGTAGTGGTGACCCCTATTAAACTGATACGAGAAAGTACCTACAGGGCATATTTTCTCCATTCACTGGTTTAGGAATGGGGGGTTTGGTAAAATATGGGGTCATACTTTGGAACCGTGTAAGGAAAGACACAAAGGGAGGGGAACAGGCTTCAGAGGACACTTCCGGCTTGTGCAAATAGGAAACTACAAAAATACATACACCCATAGTGAGTTATTTACATACACAAAATAAATGCCTCCTAGCACATTGGATACACTGAAGCAAATATAATTTCTTCACAAGCTAAAATATCATGCACAGTTTACTAAGGCAACTTCAAAAAACTGGTGTGAAAGTCAGCTGTTAACACTGTAAGGAATGTTACCCCACAACGAGGAGACACGGGCACTGTAGCGAGGCGAGTCTATCCAGTTTCCAGGTTTATATTCACAACAGAGTCAGATTTTATGGTAGCTTCAGTGGTTGTTACGTGACGGCAGAGGTACTGCAAATGAGCAGTGTGACGCTATGCCTACAACTTCAAGACTGTTATATGATAACAGTAACCCATAGCTGCCACACTGGGGCCTAAGAAAGTCGGAGGTAATATCACAATACATCCGATTCCATTCTGTTCAATAACAACAGTTGAGATAAGGTATATACATGTAGATGCTGCAATGCTTGGTTCATTGGACCATTGTGTCAACACGGTTGCCATATTGTTCATGAAGAGCTGAACCTCCAGTTGTAACTATGGGACAGAGGCTCATACTCAATTAAAAATGACCATGAGTGAATTTTAAAATGATTTTGGATCTGTGGGTTTCCCTATAAGAATATTTTAATAACAAAATATCTTAGGTTGTTGTTAGCAACCCTAATACTTCGATAATATAACACTTAAAGTTAATTTTCCAATTCTACAGGTGCTTTTCATAAACTTGAGCGGTAAAAATCAACTGTCAAATGCAACTCACACCATTTAAACCCATTTACTGTGCTGTCAAAGTGTAAGTAAATTGCAACTGCATTTCAGATTAGTGCCGTGCTGAATCCTTGGTCAGGTGAGCAGGTGCAGAGAAGCACCTCACAAGACTGAAAGCAGCACCTACAAGTATATATTCATTACAAAGCCAAGAGAGCATCAACGCCTTCTGCAACACACAGTAAACACAGAAACTGAACATGGTTTGACCACTACATGCTAAAACTTCCATGCAACCCTGCACTGTTAAACAGACTGATTATTGAGCAATACTATTATATCAGTCTTCAAATATCTAATTTAATATCTGTGTGCCTATAATGTGCCATTTTAAAAGATGCCCTTCCAGAATAAACTTTTAGCTATTAGCATAATTTCAAATGTCAGTGGGATTTGGAATAAGTTTTTAGCTAGCTGGGATAGCTAACCGTCACTAGCGAATGCACATCATGCAAAGTAATGAATGACCATGAAGCCTTACTGAGTGTTTTTCTGTCAGCCACATAATGTTTTTGCCTCATCAGTTCGCCAAAACACTTTGCAAATGCATACGAGTCCGTTATTGAGCAAGTGCCTAGCAGCACCCAGAGTTATATCTAACATTACAGTTTTTTAAATTTCAGATTAGCAAAGCAAAGGGGCTTAAAAACATGATATGAACATCTTGTGTGTGACAATAAAATATTAACTATATATTTACACAATGTTTAAACAAATTACATCACAAAATCGATAATCCAAGTAACAGAAAAAAATGTGACTATTCTCTTTGGTTTCTGGTCAGCCTTTTCTGTGGGTAGTGGTGGTGTATAAGTTTTAACCCTGTCCTCAAACTACAAATCCCTGGTGAATCACTGTTAAGCTGAGAAAAGAATTAGGATTCATAAGGGTCCTTGGTTGCCAAACTGTGTCTTTAAGCTACATATCAGTGTTAGACCATAAGTTTTGTAAGATAAAACCAGAAAATAATTTAGAAACCAACTGACCTGGAACAAACTCAACACATAATGCAATACTTGCATTTCTGTTAGGGCAAAGACACGCACACCTGCAACTGTATCCATTGTTCCAGTTGTGATAGCAGCTACTTTGAATGGCTAGAACCCTGGGTGTGCTCTGAACACTATGTAAAGCAGGCCTGTGTAAGTATAGCATAGCAGAGCGTTTCATTTAGTGCTCCGTTTCTTCTTAGGCTGAAATGCATGTGCGTGTCGGGAGGATGAATCTCTCATGTGTCCAGTTACATCACGGCAGCATGTTCAGTGTAGCTGATTGTGCAAATGTGTGCAAATATGTATGAATAGAGAAGGTATTTCAAGTGCAATACAAGTTTGTCTCCAGAAACTCTGTGTGCCTCCACGGTCAGCTGCCATGGAAATGAGTGCGTGTTTGTCCGTGCAGGTGAACATGCTGTGAATGTGCTGAGCTGCGATGGCCTTGGTGTTGTGATCTGAAAAGGCAGTTCCTCGCCGTCTTCTCTCTTCATCCTCTCCACGACCTCTAGAAGATGCTTTGTCTTCGGTTCTTTCCTCGACCTGTAATTGAAGTTGACACTTGTAGTTGGCATTGACTAATAGGGCTGTGCGATATGACCAAAATCTCATATCCCGATATAAGACTTCTATCGTCCCGATAACGATATAAATCACAAAAATGTAACATTTTCTGTAAATTCTGTGAATCTCGGGCAGCTCGTCTTGCGTGAAGCGTTTCCAGCTGCGCGTCATGTAGCTGGAGTCGAGTGTTTTAACCGATGCATGAAACGATACATTTTCAGACATAAGTTGTAACGGTCGCCGTTTTCATTGTGAGTATTTATTACACGGCGTGCTGCGGGGAAAAGCCTGTTCTAACGTTTGAGTCTAAGGTTTATTTTTTAGCACCTGGCGACTTTTTTAACTTCTCATCTGTAAATAATCTGCTCTTTCACGTGATTCAGTTTATTTTGAAAAATCTCAACAGGATCTTGAGCTTTATTGTGAAAGGTTTATGTGGAACAAACAAGCAGACACGAGATGGTGTTACCGTTGTTGTTGCTAACGACAACGCATAAAAACAGGCGCTTGTCTGTCTGTAGTGTGGTTATATTAAATATAAGAGAAAGAGAGAACTTAAAGAAATTAATATAGCCACTACAGTGACCATCAGAACGATGAAAAAATATTGCCGTAAAGAGTTTATTTTGCGACACCACGAAACAAACGATAGCGTAAAATGAAACGATAGATATTTTTATATCATCATCCGATATATATCGTTATATCGAACAGCCCTATTGACTAATTCAAACAAATTAAAGCAATTTTTAAAAGAAAGAATGACTCATGTTTTTTTCCTTAGAGGAATCTCTCAACCTAACATTAATTAGTTTGATTAAAGAGTAGTAGAAATCTCACAATAGCTGAGCCTACTTTCCAATAAAAGAACAGGAAATGAAAAAGTAGAGAGGGCTTTATTACTTTTACTTGTCTTTCAGTTCCCCTGAGAGTTTTTGGAGTGGCAATTTTATTGCATTAGAATAAACAAACAAGGCATGCTGGCCTCTCAGAGTGCTTTGCTAATTGACAAAGTACATGTGCAGACACCTCAGCATTTCAAGAACAAAGTTGTTTTTTTAGAATCAGATAAATTAACAATGAAGGAAATTTTTCTCTTGTGACCAATATGAAGAAAACACAAAGACTGAATGTTATAAATGTTACTTATGTGAACAACAAGTGGCCAGATTTTGCACTGAGGTCAGATCCCTTACCTAAAGGCTGGAATACTGAGCTGCGGTGTCCTGGGTCCTTCTGGAGCTGCACCTCTCTGAGAGAAAACACTGAAGCAGCTGTAACGCAGGTGGAGAACAAACGTAGCAAAGCAAGTAAGGACACTTTTGTTTGGTCAGTTATTCCTTTGCTCTATAGTAATAGTTCTTCACAATAAATCGTAAACAACTGGAGAGACTTTGTTGCACTTGAAATGGTGCCACATTTGTAAGGAGTGAGTAGAGCAGTGAATGTGGGCTGCTCCCATGAAAACCTCGCTAAAGCTTCTCTGTCAGTACCAAACAGTTATTCTGCTGTTGAGTGTTGTTTGTTGTTGTTTACTGTATTGACAATTTAATGTATTCATTTAACAATAAAGGCCTTCAGTAGCATGTGGAGGAACCATACACAGCTGACACAGGCTGCAACCTCCTCATGCTGATCACCAGCTTGGTCACACATTTTTGTGGGACGGCGTCCCATTTTCATCCAGTATTTGTCACATGTCACACCTAAACTGTCCAGATCACACACCAACTGACCTCGAAGCACTCAGCAAGAGGCAAAGTGCAAAGGAAAGAGTATCAGTGGAAGAAGAAAAACATCCTGACTTTGAGATGTTGAATTTGTGGAATGTGTTGAGGACGATTCAGATGACAGACTTGTCTGAGCACCATACATGCATTTTGTAAATTCTGTGAATACGAAATGCTACAAGAAACAACAACAACAGAACAAACAAACATGTGTAGTGTGTGGAAAGAAGAAAGTCATTAAACAAAATTCCTAAGGAAACTGAGCAAATTCTGGGTATGTACATGCACATGGGATAAGTACAGCTGCCCAGTGTACGAGTTTGTTGGGAGATGAAGGCAAAGCGCTTTGCTGTTTGTGAAGTGATGTGTTGAGACAGATTCCTAAAAGTCCTGATGCTGATTCACTTAAAAAAACATTTACGCATCTAACATGCCAGCAAAGCTTCAACAATGGATTTTCAAGATGCGGAGACGTACAGGACAAAGTATTTGTGTTTTTTTTACTTTGATTTGTTGTTACAAGGGGCAGAAAATCCAGAACAAATAAATCTGATGTTGGTTCTACTGGAGATGCTGTGTAAAAATGGCCTCAGCTCTTCCAGCAGGAAAAATAAAATCACAAGGTTTTTGCAGAAAGCTACTTTCTTCCCTTTTACAGGTGGAACACTCGAAAAAAAGAGGAATCCAAAACATAACATGAAAAGTTTGAATGAGCAGAGTAAAAGACTGCAACACAATGGATGAGAAAGATTTGAAGAAAAAGGGAAGAGGCTCTTTAGACATCAGAGAAAAGCAGGACAACATCATTGTGAGATGGTATGACAAAGCTGTGAACCTGCGCTCTTCTTGTGTTTAAGGAAGGAGTTCACCTTCTTCATATACTACCTGCACTTTCAGGTTCAGATCCCAGCGATGGTACATGTATATCTGGTGGCACACCGTTACAGTGGCAATAATCTCTACAGAAGACCAGAAGAAACTAAAGCCCAGCCAGAAACCCACGCCCCTGTGAAGGTTTCAGGCTGCAGCTGGCACCTCTCTCAGCCCAGCAAAGGGCAAAGTCACTTATCCTCTTGAGTAACAGGAGAATTTATTTTTAGGTCCTCCCTTGTCACAAAGGGGTTGCCAGTGCGGGCAGCTTCACATGCTTCATTTGGAGGAGTTTCATACTGGATACTTCTGATTCTGATTCGACCCCAAAGGGGATTTCTGTCTCTGGCTGGAACTGAACAATTGACCTTTTGCTTGTCAAGCAAATGTTAATCACTATGCTATAAGACAAAGTTGGTCCAAATATATACAAATCTGTTCTCTGTCAAGATGACCCCACACTGCTTCAACAATGTTGAAGAGCAGGCTGTGGAGAGGTTCATCTACGGGTGTCCCCCCAATTGGAACAGGGTCATAATTAACTAAATTAGCTACACACTGGTCATACGCTGCTATGAAAAGACAAACTGACATGCAGGAAAAGACATTTGTTTCTGAAGAGTGATAATACAGCAGCAGGAAAATACTATCCACACACAGAGTAAAAACATTCCTGCCTACAGTAATTAGAACAAATATTGAGTTTAGTACTTTAACTTAGTACAAAGCACCATCAGCATTCATGCTTTGTTAGATATTGATATACTCTGTGTGTGTGTGTGTGTGTGTGTGTGTGTGTGTGTGTGTGTGTGTGTGTGT
>NW_024582547.1:317008-319411 GCF_018398535.1 Haplochromis burtoni | reverse complement strand
TGTGTGTGTGTGTGTGTGTGTGTGTGTGTGTGTGTGTGTGTGTGTGTGTGTCTTACTGTCTGCCAAATTATGAATGTTGTCTCCCAAACTCAGGAAGTAGGGGTGACGTAGAGCGGTTTCAGAGGAGAGTCTGCTCCGGGTGTCATACTGCAATCATGAGATAAAAACAGCTCATCGGTGAGTCTGAATATTTAGGTCCTCATAACCAGGAGTGTGGATGTGTGGTCCTTTACCAGCAACAGAGCAGACAGCAGGTCAATCCCTTCTGGGTCCAACCTTAGGGACACAAAGCAACAGTTCAGACTGTATAATGAGTTTAGCTGCAAGAAATAGTTTCTGTAAAGGACACTAATTGTGCCTTTAAATACATATTACTACTGTAAACAATGAATAACATTTTTATACTGTATTGTATTTTGTGTTTAGAATTGACATAATTAACTTTGAGTTCAGTTAACCATGTAAGACCTGAAACATGACAACAACATGAGTATATTGGGGACAAATAAAATTACCATTATCAATGTGATGGCTCAAAAACTAGTTACTTTCTTCAAAAATGTTTTGCATCCTTTAAAAAACAACAACAACAACAACAACAACAAAAAACAAGCAAGCAAACTGATACCAGCATCAGCAATTATTCTGCATGTGATGCTAATCAGCAAATGTTAGCTTGTTTTTTGTGCCAGTGAATAGGCAGTGAAGAGAAGATTGTGAGTTTTACCGGGGCACATGGTTGATGAGAGCTTGAGGTCTGTACTGAGGAAAGAGGTAGGACATAAATTCCTCATTACTGCTGATACCAGGCCAGGTCTCCTCTGCCGGAGTGCCTGTTGGGCAAAGAAACAAAAGAAATACTTGATCAGAGGACACTGCCACCTAACATTTTCATACAAATGTTGAGCTGATCTATATCTAAATCAGGAGCAAGACAAGCATTAAGCTCACTGAATCGTTACTGAATAGACACCAATAAAATAATGGTGCAAACTACAGTAGAAGATGGAAGGGAATTAAACGGCACACTTTTGGGGTTCAAGCACAGTTGGGCAAGAAAAAAATTATTAAAAATTTGCAGGAACTAACAAATGGATCAACAATCTCTGGAAACAAGGCTAAATATTATTGCTAATGATGGCTTGCTCAAAGAAATTGTCAGGCGCTGGGTCTGTGACCGAGCGTTTTGAGTTTATTTTGCATTTTTGATTCCTCGTGTTATATTAGAAATATGTTTAGTTCTTTGGTTGTTATTATTAGTTAGAATTTAATTGAGTTTCATTCTAGTTTTTGTTTCATCTATAACTCCTGAAGTCTTTTGTTGTCCTCTTTGTAGTCTGTCTTGTCCTCAGTGTTTTTATTTTTCAGTTATGCCTGTGTGTCCGTCTCTCAGCGCGTTCCATGTTCTAATTGTCAGGCTTGTGTTGTCATGTCTACGTCTCTCCATGGTTCCTGTTTTATTTTGAAGGGTTTAGTGTTTTCTTGTTTAATGTGTTTAGTTTTACTTTGCCCTGTGGCGTCATGTTTATTTGTGTCTCCCCAGGTCTTTGAGGATTGAATGTTACTCATGGAATCGTTATTATGGAAAGAATTGTCTTCTCTGTGAGACTTCAGGAGAGTCAATTTGAGAAAATGTAAATTTGAAAGTTATTATTCAATTTTTACATTTTTTTCTCGATTACCTTTGATGGGAATAACGGTGTTACAAGTAACGGCGTTACTTTTTTAAGTAACGAGTAATCTAACTAATTACTATTCCTATCGTTACAACGCCGTTACAGTTACTAATAAGAAAATGCGGTCCGTTACTATTTTTCAATAAACAGACGGTTGAAGCTGTGTTCAGCTTACCGCATCTTATATCAGTTGCACGGAAGCAGTTGTAAGTAATCTGGGCGCTACAGCTTTAAGCAGCTGCGTGCGCTCCCGCGGACGGTGATCATGATCACTGTCTGGCACAACACCTGGAGCTCAGGGGGCAAAACAATCACATGAGTGCTGCTGTTTGACTGAGGAAGTCGTGGTAAGCCAATCACATGACCACTTAAAGACAAAGCAACAAGGTGATATATACCAGTTTATAAATTGTGTTGATAGTCCACGTAAAACCAGAGTCATGATAAACAATATACACGTGTGTTTTTTCCTCAATAGTTTCGTCACGTTTACTGTCTAAGGACAGCGCAGCGAGCACTCTCTGCTTATGAGCAAAAAAAAACAAAAAATGGGAAGTTTTAGGAGTGACGGCGAGAGAGAGAGAGAGAGAGAAAGAGTGAGAGAGAGAGAGAGAGAGAGAGAGAGAGAGAGAGAGAGAGAGAGAGAGAGAGAGAGAGAGAGAGAGAGAGAGAGAGAGAGAGAGTGAGAGTGGAGATGTGAGGGATTTGTGACGTTTAGCATGTTTGT
>NW_024582547.1:314763-316380 GCF_018398535.1 Haplochromis burtoni | reverse complement strand
TTTTTTTAAGTAATGCAATAGTTACTTTTCAAGTAATTAATTACTTTTAGAATATTGTAATACAGTTACTAACTCAGTTACTTTTTTGAAGAAGTAACTAGTAACTATAATTAAGTAACTTGCCCAACACTGCCTTTGGTGGGGTTTTTGTGTGTTTTCACAGGTGGTTCTTTTCTGCACTCATGTTAACATCAGCTCTTCTTCTCAGTTACGTTGAACTTGAAACAAAGTGGATGGAAACCTTTGCTGCCTATGAACACGATAAACTAGGAAAAAGCATGGAGCTGCATTTTATTATTTCATTAGAGCATTTTAAAAGGTTAAATTTATGTGTGAACATGTATCTTTGTATTACATAAGTGTGCCTGTCCATATTGTTACATGTGCTTTGTACAAAGGCCTCTCGTAAAAATGAGCTCATGATCTCAAGGATTAAATAAATGTTTTTAAAATAACAACATGCACAAATGATATTCAGGTCTATACTAACTTACTCTTGGGAGATGTGCTTGTACCCGGCCTTATAAAATGTTGGTTGGCAGCTTTGTGTATGGCACACACAGTACTGTGCAAAAGTTTTAGGCAGGTGTGAAAAAATGGTGTAAACAAAGAATGCTTTCAGAAATATAAATGATTGTTTATTGGCCCCAAATGTATTCTGCAGCAGGACGACGACCGCAAACACACAGCAAAGTCATTAAGAGCTAGCTTCAGTGTAAAGAAGAACTGGAAGTACTGGAAGTGATGGTACGGCCCCCACAGAGTCCTGATCTCAACATCAACGAGTGTGTCTGAGATTACACGAAGAGACAGAAGGATGTGAGGAAGCTTACATCCACAGAAGATCTGTGCTTAGTTCTCCAAGATGTTTGGAATA
Organism: Haplochromis burtoni; assembly: GCF_018398535.1. Classification (NCBI taxonomy): domain Eukaryota; kingdom Metazoa; phylum Chordata; class Actinopteri; order Cichliformes; family Cichlidae; genus Haplochromis; species Haplochromis burtoni. Next base: position 315,503 of record NW_024582547.1, on the reverse strand, counting down.
ACCTACCACCAGAGCTTCTTCAAAAACTGTGCAAGTGCACCTAGAAGAAGGCAAAGGGAGGTCACACCAAATCCTGATTGGATTTAGATGTCTCTTTTGTTCATTCACTGCATCTTTTTTGATTGATGAAAATAAATGATTAACACTTCGATTTGTGAAAGAATTCCTTCTTTACAGCATTTTCCTCACCTGCCTGAAACCTTTGCACAGTACTGTATAAAGACGCAGCAGTTTGTATATGCATAAGGAAGTCAATTTATTTATTTAGTTCAACTTTACGAATAGGATGATTTTGTATTTGTGGATCTGGGTGGTTTTGTGGAATTTGTGGCCTCAAAACCCCACGTCGGCACGTGATGCGATCTGTAAATATCAGGCGATTGGTGCACAAGCATGCAAAGTTTTGTGAGCGGGAGAGAGGTTAGACGTAGTCTTAGACAAAGCTTTAAAAAGCTCTTTGAAAGAGAAATGTATCCAATTCATGAAACTGAACTTGTGTGTAAATTGTGCATAAATAATGACTATTTATTCAGGTTTGGATGTAAAATAGTTTCATGTGTGGTCAGTTGCTTCACATTTGTGTGGACTGAATCACACTGGGTAAATTCCCAGATGATTAAATATGCAACTATTTTGCTGGTAATAACTGAAACGAGTAAAGAAAATCAACAGCCTATTTCTGCAAGATAATCCATAATTTTATTGGGTGGGGGTTGCCTGGGTCTGATTATTGGGGGGGG
>NW_024582547.1:278274-314743 GCF_018398535.1 Haplochromis burtoni | reverse complement strand
CCAACCCCCCTGGAAATTACGCCCCTGGTGGATCATATCGTACGCATTTGGAACCCTTTTGAGGCAAATTTCTCTCCATAAAAATGCTTCAGAATAACAATTCAGAGCAGAATATGCTGAATGTAGAACATACATGAGCTGCATTAAACTCTGAATATGCAATATTTGGAATAGAAATGAAATATTAAATGTAGTGGCCAAGTCCTCTAAGACTTTTAAACTTGGTCGAGGATAAAGACGATTTAAAGCTTTACTTATTGTCTCTCGCTGCTGTAATATACTTTAGTATGGCCTTTACATTTGAATAATGTTTTTCTTACCCATGAGCCTAAAAATTAGATGTAGTTCTTCCTTCACAGTGGCACCAGGAAACATAGGACGACCTGTTGCCATCTCATACAGGATGCAGCCTACGCCCCTGTGAGAAGGAGGCGGAGATAAGGAGGCACAGAGGAGGACGAGCTGTTAGGTATAAAAATTCTGAGTGAGGTTGAGTTCAACACACACACACACACACACACACACACACACACACACACACACACACACACACACACACACACACACACACACTTCAAAGACTGTTAATTGTAAGTGCAAACTAGTATGCAGTGAGTGGGCACAGTCCAGCCTTTTGTTCCACACAGGATGGCGTGGTGAAGAGGCATCCTGCAGTCTGATGAGAGTGTATGTAGCTCTATGTGCTCATAAAAGGCTGCTGTGTTGCTAGAGAGCCACATTTATATTTCTGATTTAGCAGAGCTGTGGGGGTGTTCTCACCACAGCAAACCGTGTGCAAAAACACGTAAGGAAAGTGAATGCACGCCCCCTTTGTATGACTAGTGACTCACCTCACTGCTAACAACCTGTGACATTTTAATAGACAGAACTGAGTCATGGAAATCCTGGATGGCCCTTGAGTATATTTAAGTGTTTCACCAAGTAACAGGATTTTACTGTAACCAGGGTCGGCACCAATTCCTTTCCTGACCAGCTCAGTGGTTTAAAGTACACTTCTAGCTGTGTTTCAAGCATTTAGTTTCCAGCCAAGCAGGTCAGTGTGCACCGTGACTGATGTGGAAAAATGTAAGGACGGCCCTTCAACAGAAACGTCTATTGTCCCCTGCTTACCACATGTCGATGGGTGTGGAATATTCTGTAGAGCCTAGCAGCACGTCAGGAGGTCGATACCAAAGCGTTACCACCTCATTGGAATAGGTCTTAGTGGGGACGGACTTGGCCCTGGCCAGACCTGGACATTACACAAGTCACAGGACCTCAGTAACAGCACAGTGAAATATCATAAGTCCATCATCTACACACTGTGAGCAGGTAAAGAGAAGCTTCCGCTATCCGCTCATTACCCGTGTTTATTTAAAACTTTTGAAATGCAGTCAGAAAGTACTGGTGGATTTAATTCCCATTTCCAGCAGAAAACTGTGAAAACTCAGAGTGAGGGGCACAGTTGCTAGGATACAGGAAGTAAAGGTGCTAAAGTAATTAGGACAGGCGATCTCTTGAGTGGCAGTAAAATAGAACTGGGGAGTGATCATGCCCAGAAACGTGTCGTTTCCTTCACAAAAGTTCACTTGTTAATGTGTGCATGTTGTTGTGTGTTTGTTATTGTTCTCCTTCCTACCAAAATCAGCTAATTTCAATTCGCCCTTATCATTGATAAGCAGGTTCTGAGGCTTTAGGTCTCTGTGGAGGATTTTTCTCTTGTGACAATAGGACAGACCACGCAGCAGCTGGAACATGAAGATCTGCAGACAGAAACATGAAAGGAGGATGTAATTACCAGAACAACAATACAGGACCAATCTGAGGAGAAAAAGAGTTGCAGTAGTTGTGTAATAGTTAAGATTTAAAACAAAAGAAAAGATAAAAACAAAACAATCTTTAATAAAAATGACACTAAGGGACGCTTCCACAAATCACCCTCTGTGAACACAGTTCACCGTGCCGTTCACAAAGCAAGGTCAAAGGTCTGTGAACATGTGCACAGCATCTAGAAACAGCATCCTCTTCTCTCCGTTATGCTAATTTAAACTGGACTGTGGTGAAGTGTCAAACTGTCCTGTAGTCAGATGAATCGAAATTTGAAGTTCTTTTTAGAAAACATGGATGCGCATCTGCACTCTGCATTTCTGAGAGTGTGGGAATGGATCTGGAAAGGCAGCATTAATTCTGAGAGGCAAGTACAGACCTTATTTACATCTTAAAATGGTACATTCCCTTAATTTAAACATTTGATATATTTTCTATGTTCAGTGTATTGCATAACTATCATCTATTATCAGAGTCCTTAAACAATGTAGTTGTCATGCTGGAGGGAATATATCTCTCAGCTGGGCTGGGAATGCTTTGGTTTTTCCATGGACACACTAGAGGAGGTGGCTGGGGAGAGGGTGGTCAACTTAGGCTGCTGCCGTGACCAGGGCCCAAATAAGCAGAAAAAATTGATCAGTGGATGTAGTTGTTTAAGGAAACTCGTATAGTAACTCTAAAATAAAATTAAAAAACTGTTTACGTTTAACTAAATCAAAACATACATCATACAAGATGGACAAAGCACATTTCTGTCAATCATTTAAATACTCTCCTTCCAAAGTTTTTCAAGCTTAAAGGGAAGCTCCCATAAATAAATATGCAGTAAGGCCAGCTTTCCACTGCACAATTTACACTGGACCTAGTTATGAATATGGAGAGCAACTCTTAGTATCAAAAAACTAAACAGTTTTGTCCTGATACAGACCGTAGATCTGCCCAAAGGTTTTCACATTTGCAAACAAATAGTTCGTTTTGGCTGCTCTCTTATTCACGTGGGTCATTGTAGCAGGTGGCTCCACAGTGGCAGAATTTTTTGTTGGTTCCCCCTGATTGTAATTTGGTTTGGTGAGGTTCGGTGACCTCCCGACCTTTGTTAAAGAAATGTTGAACACATTTTACAGGAAACTTACTTAGTGCAACTCTCTACAATGTGCAGTATGTAGATGATGATTCATGCATATGACTCACCTTGACATTATGCATGCTCATGAGGTTCCCACAGTTGTCCAAGTACTGTTTAAGATCACTGTCCTGAAACACACAGTCAAATTGATCCATTTTGCTTTTTGGTATTTGAGATCAACATCTTCAGAAGACCTAATAAAGATGAAGTGATATACTCACAAGATACTCAAACACCAGAGTAAGGCAGCGGTCGGTGTGGATGATGTCATGCAGGGTGACAATGTTAGCGTGCTTCAGGTTCTTTAGCAGAGACACTGGTTGGGCAAGGGAAGGAGACATGAAGTGAGCTATTTTATTCAACAAAACCTGACAACACTACACCCGAGGTGTGAAACTAAATGCTCTGGCTTCACTTATTTGTCCACCTTTATATACAGTCTGTGGTCGAAAGCTAGCAGCTGTGTGTTGCTTTAAAGTTTGCATAGCCACGGTACAACAAAAAGAGAGCTCTTTGATCCTTCTCATCAAATTTAACACACATGCATGTACTGATTTTTTTCATGCTACTTTATACTCCTACTTCAATGTTTCTACACAAAGATTTTGTGTTTTGAGTTTCTGATATATTATGTTCATTTAAGTTTCACTCACTGTTACTATTTAATGAGTTCCCTTTTACTTATTTTCTTTGGCTTGCATTCCCTTTGGATTCTTTGGACATTGTAAATTGTTCAGATTAAATTTGCACTTAATGTCTGTTTTGAGTTTGATTTTGCATCTTTTGCGTCTTGCATTTGGGTCTGCAAGATCTTTCCACATCTCAGCCTAAGAGACAGAATAAAATAACTAGAACAACTAGACTAGAATAAGAACAAAAATAAAAAATTTATGATGATCAAAATTCCATAACACTGTAAAATCCCGAGACTGTGACATGACTCACATGAGGAACATTTAAATGACCATTTAAGATAATTCAGCTTCTAAAAAGGATCATACAGTACATAAGCAAATTCTTTAGCAACATCGACCTGATATATTGAACTGTATCAACAGTTCTGTAGTATTAATTCAAGTTGCTCTGTTACTAATGCTGCAGGTGAATGAAAGGACACGGTGTTATTATTAGACCTACCTGCTCGGTGTGATTACCAAAACTGCAAGTAGAAGTGCTACACAAACACAGCAGCACTGGACTGTAAAGCGTGTGTGTGTGTGTGTGTGTGTGTGTGTGTGTGTGTGTGCACATACCTTCTCTGATAGCAGTGCAAGGTGCCCCCTCATCGTGCTCCAGCCGAATCTCCTTCAGAGCAACCAGGTTCTCAGTGAGTTTGCTCCGCCCTTTAAAGACTGTAGCATATGTCCCCTGCACAGAGAAACACCCCGAAGAGCTTACTGATATTCTGATGTTGCTGTACTACAACAAAATATACTAATAAAAAGTACATGTTCACATAGAGACTATGGGTGTGGCATCCACACACACATCCACATCACTTATGCACAAATAACCCTTTAATATATTTTCAATCGTTAGCTGTATCCTTGGCTCTTATTGGTATTCCATCAAAAGGAAAGAGCTGAAGTGGTTCAAACATCTGCATGCTAATGGAGCCATAACGGGAATACTGGGAAGCGCAGTGGAACCATCCATAGCAGGATGAAACAATGAAGTCTATAGTTTATGAAAATCCATAACAACAATAACAATTTTTCTTTTAAAGGAACAGTTTGATGTCACAATAGGTTATAATGTTATAATAATATCATTTGTTAAAAGATTCCCAATAAAACTTTTCCGTTCTTTTACAAACTGAATTAAGATTTCACATATCGTGTGTGAAAGCATCAACTTCACATCTCGAACAGCCTTTGTCACATTCAATAATTAAATATATATATATATATGTAAATATTGTTTTAGGATCTGATTATTAAAGTTTGATGATTTGTCATCTAGAATAACCTTCCACTGATGGTTTTGTGTAAAGCTAACCATGCTTTTGTGGACCTCCTATCACTATAATTGACAATAAAAGCAGCTCTTCTTGATCTCCTGCCACCCCTGTTATCAGCTGCTGAGCCTTGTGACTCAGATTGATGCAGGCTGCTTCTGCCACTAAACATTCCTCAGCCCTTAAGGCAATAAATGTTCTCACATGAATAGCATGGTATTTAGGTGCTTTCAGCCCCTGAGCCCTCTTCATCTTAGGCAAGTCCATGAAATGTAATCCACTTAGCAATTTGTCATGAAGCCATGCCAGAAATCTGGACACATGGGTACACTAGTTTGGCTTGGTATATAAGCAAAGAAGGCACATACTGCATGTGGTACTCATTTTGATACGATGAGCATGGCTGATCACAGACAACGTTATCCTCTGGAGACGTTTATCTGTGGACTTGTGTACACTCATATCTCACTGGACTATGATGTGGGTGAAAATCTATTTCTTGCAAAGCAGCAGTTATAGTGACTGAGGAGAACAGAACCACTGTGTATCTGACTGCTCTGACACGTGATAATGTGACAGCAGTATGTTGCTGATGTCAGTCTGCTGAGTTGATATCATGTCCCAGAGATGGACTACAAAACTCACATCTTTTATACTTTGCCCTGTGCATTGTTTCTGTGTTTTATGAATGGCTGTGTCAACGTGGACAAACCAGTAGCAAAAATCACTTCATTACAAGATTAATTCCCAACCTCTGTAAAGTCTAGTGTGCATTCACAGGAAACATGAAGTGTCATGACACTATGTTAGGTTAACTGAGATTACTTCACTCCAGGCAAAACTGAATAGAGAGTAATCTGCGTTAAAATATTCAAGCTTTTCAAAAACACGTCAGTTCAGATTCTTGTGTTTCTAGAAATGGACGAGAGGCAAATTAACACCATGTGAAATTGAAAATAGCAGAGTGCTTAGAGCGAGGTTTTTACAGTTAACTTAAACTAAAAACGTAGTTAACTAAAATGAAAATAAAAATGAGACTTTTAAAAATATGAAAACCTATTGAAATCATTCTGCGAACTTGGCAAACTAATTAAAATACAACTATGTCCAAAATGATGAAGACTACAAACTCCACTTCATCATTTTAATACAGCTCAAAATCATGGCAAGAAACTTCCTGATTTACATTTCCTGGTTGACTGGGGCCTTTCCTGCATGGTCTCTCTATAATCCAGTTACTTTACTCATTACTTGAAAAAAGTAAGGGATTACTATTGCAAAAAGGTATTTAAATACAGTTACTTTCCCGTAAGCACGCTGCGTTACTAAACCGTGATTTTGTTTGTGAGTGTCTCATGACAATGACGTACGAGCGTGCGACATCCGTGGTAACAGACATGTGCAGATCAACAATGGATAATATGGAGTGCAGGAGAGAACACGACCATGCAGCGTTTAAAGTGTGGAAGTACTCATATCACTTTGAGTTTTAGTCCGTAAAAAGTGACAAAAACATTAGCGTTTAAAATTATTTAATTTTATATGCAGGAATATGCAGAAAATAGGTTTCAATGTTAAACAGATTTCTTCAAGTCAAACAATGTTGCATATAACTGCATTTAACGCAATGAATTTTTGCTTGATGCAATGTGCATAACGTTAAAAGATGAAAAGTAATAAAACAAGTTTTAAAAAGATACTTTTTTTCATTTGATTCAGTTTCATATGATGGATTATGCAGAAAAAAATGGCTGAAAGGTCTGTTGCTTTATTACATATTCAGGTTGTGTATCGTGCTTTTAAAAAGTAACAAAGTAACAAAGTAAATAATTACTTTTGAAAATAAGTAATCAGTAAAGTAACGGGATTACTTTCTTTGAGAAGTGATCAGTAATTAGGAACTAATTACTATATTCAAGTAACTTGACCAACCGTGAGTACTCTGACCCATACTCGGAGACATGCATATTAGGTTAACTGGTGATTCCACACTGGTCATGGATGTGAGGTAGATAAAGTGGAGTGGACAGAAGTGCATGAACGTGGCATAACCTTTCTGATTGGTCAGTAAGGTTGAAAAGCACTATACAAATTCCAGTCTGCTCCGTTTCCAAAGTACTTGAAACAACAACTACGTAACACGACGGCAAAGTGTTTAAAGTTCACCGGTGGGTTTAACAAATTGTACAGAGTACAAAACGTGTATTAACATCACATTGTAACCTGTAAGATAAGAAACGGAGCAGCAGCTTACATGATAACCTTCTGTTGATGGTTTGTTTTTGTAGTGTGTCACTGTGAAATATTGGACGGCACTATCTCCTTTCCTTTCACAAAGGGTGGCCCTCTGATAAAAGAGGTAATACAGGAAGCAATGATGCCATTTCAGGTGTTTAGAGAATTCACCCAGCTCTTATTATGGCTGCTATGCAGATGTGTCCACGTCATTTCGCTCGTTTCAAAGCCTTTATAAGCAAAACTGAGTGTTTAACCTATGTGTATGTTCTTAATGAAACATGAAAACTGTTACTGTTACAACTTACCTCACCCAGTTTGCCAAGCTTAACGTATGTTTCCAGTTTCCCAAATCCTATGTCAGACTGGGAGCAAGAAGAAAAGCCAATAAAGTCACTAAAATGAGAAAGTTCTATTAAAAAGCAGACAAACATGGCAAAAACAGACACATCACTAACCAGTGAGGCGCGTCGAGACATGCGACTGAGAGGTTTGCAGAGCGGTGAGTTTTCATTCTCCATCTGCAACTTCTTCAGAAACTCTGGAGGCAGGCGGATGTCCATTGGCAGGGACATGCGCTTACTAACATCCTGCAAGAATAAAAGTGATTCATAAAAACTGTACGTTCTCATTTCCAAGTGCTTCGAGGGACTGATCCTGGCACAAAAACCGTTCATGCAACAACACCATCATACAATTTGCAGTTGACACAACAGTCATCGGTTTAATCGCCAGCAATGAGGAGACTGCATACAGGGAGGAACTGCTAACCCTGTCAGCTTGGTGCTCCACCAGCAATCTCATCCTCAACACACGGGTCGATCCAACAAGAGAACTGACCTGACCTCACTAAGTAGGCTGGATATTTCTTGGAGTGAATATCCTTTAGGCCTTCTCTTGGTCTCCACACACCTCAGCTGTCATCTGTAATCCACAATAATGGCTTTACTGTTCCTGAAGGCTGCGGAGAATCTGTACTTTTTGAGCCATTGTCATTAATACTGTTAATTCTGTTACCATTTATAACTATTATTATTTTTAAATTACGTCATTGCTTAACACTTTTTATTGTCTGTTTATTTTCACTCAGTCCAATTCACTTGTTAGTCATGTCTGCCTTCAAAATACAAAGTCCACACAATGCTACACAACCGACATCACACAACCTTATTAAATCATGCCAAAGTCAGACTGGGTAAAAATAGTAGTTGGAAACTGCGGCACTACCACAATTATTTTGACCGTGTGCAAAGAACATGCAGTCTTGTTGCCTTTCAAATGGCTGCTTCAAAGATGGGGACCAGATCTGCGATGACTCTCCAGTCAGTTGCCACCTTCCGAGTGTCTTTAGAGCATCAGGACTGTGATGAAGCAGCAATAAGACAATCAGTCTGCTATCATTCTGTGATGGAATCAAACTGGCAATGTGTTTGTGATAATACAGGGATTGAGTCTAGTTACTTGGCATGTAGTTGTCTACATTCATAGAAATTCATATTAAACAGAAATTAATTACTTGCAGCCAAAACCTCAAAGATCTAGTAAAAGATGGAAATTTCCCCACAAATAGTAATATAGTTACTACAGGATGATTTCAATTCAATTCAAGTCAGTGTTGTATAAAGCACCAATTCACAACAGTCATCTTAAAGCACTTTACTGTAAGGTAAAAAGCTAAACATTAGAAAGACTAGTGTGCGAAGGGAAAGTTCCCTTTAACAGGAGGAAACCTCCAGCAGGACCAGGCTCAGGGAGGAGCTTAAGTGAGACGTTGGGGAGCGGGGGGTTAAAATACATATCAGATTTAATATGTCCTACATACACACTTAAATAAGGCAGTGCGCATTTATTATAGGTTAAATTCCATTTTGCTCTTTTGCATGTTAAAATGAAAGAAATGACACTTTAATGAAAGCATAAAGTGAAGTAACTGCGCTGCTGTTAAACAGTCATTAATGACTGCCCTTGAGCAATTTACTCAGTTGGTTTTAGTAACTGCAACATGACATGTAATTAAAGAGTGTGTGGTCTAAAAGTGTTACTTGATAAGACAGCACCCACACAGGGGCTATTTGGATTTACTGCAACTCTGCTCAGACTGAAGGTGAGCAGAGGAGTGCCGAATCCATGAAACGATCTCGTATTAAAGCACATTAATTAGTTACAGTATTAAAGCCTTTTATTAGAAAGAGCTGCACACAAAAGCTGTCCAAGTCTGTGTAAGCTCGCAGGCTGCAACCTATTTCTGTCTTCTCACTGAGCACTCATTTCTCTCTTGGGTTCGCTCGACAGTCTGTGCTGTGTGGCGTGAATGACTTTTGCTCCACGGGGACTTTTTCTGCAAAGGTAGAACTGTGAACTCTCACATTTTCAATAAAAATGTCTGCTGCAGCGCGCAGGGTTAAAAGCTTCTGACTCATCTCACTGAGCCCACGGAGGTGGAAATGGAGAAATAACTCGTGGGGAGGAGGACATCTCCTCGTGTGACTGCTGATATCTGCGCCTGGCTGATGTTTCATGTTTTTAATATGCACTCCAACCGAGACAGTTTCCTTTCAGTCAGTTGGCAAAACACAAATTAGTGTGAAAGCAGCGTGTGAGATGGAAGGCATTACAGGAATCCAAACCCTACCATCTATTATATTACAGTTTTTCTGTAGTGCTGTGACACGACATGTTTTAGCGCCTCACCTCTGAAGATGCTTTTCATGAAAGAACTCATACACGCAGCAAAGTATTGATTTTACATCAAAATAAAATCTTTGCATGAATAATTCACTGCCATCACAATGTTGTCTTCCTTTGAGTCTTTAAACCAGGTATTTCAATGACACTGAATACTCTACAACAGCAGGACCCCCGGGCCTCGGACCGCTACCGGTCCGTGAGTAGTTTGGTACCGGGCCACGAGAGTTGAGGCTCAGGTGTGAAATGTATGGTTTTCAGGGTTTTTTATCGGTTTTCAGCGTTATTTTGTTATCGTTTTTATCGTTAACTCTGTTTTCCTGGATCTTTTCACGTGTGTTATGAATAAATCTTCTTTTTTTCGGTACCAGTACTAGTTTTATTTTGTTGTATTTATCCACGACACCTTAAAGGCCGGTCCGTGAAAATAATGTCGGGCATAAACTGGTCCATGGCGCAAAAAAGGTTGGAGACCGCTGCTCTACAACACTTAGATATCCTCAAATAATACTCTAAGTATTAAGAGTTTTCTCAGTTTCTTTTGTTCAGTTCTCAAATGACAGATGAAGGTTTTAAAAGAAGCTGTAAAATCCTTCAGAACAATTTATTACCTCTGCACATAAGAAGGAACATTTGCCATTCTGTTATCATCCAGATCTTTTTTTTCTAGACATGATGGATTTGAGTTCACATGAGTTTCTTTGTTATTCTAGCGATCAGTTTCCATTTGTCCCTTATCTGCGTTAAGTTCGTGGAGGCAACAGTCTGAGCAGAGAAGCCCAGACTTCCAACATCCCGGCCACCTTAACCAGCTGATAGTGTCGACAGATACGATCTCTCCAGCTTGTAATGGGTCTTCCCTGGGGCCTCCTCCTGGTTGTTGTCAGATACCCAAACCAGCTCTGCTGGGTCCTTCTGATGACGAAGTTATCAGTTTTAATCTTTATAGTTTCACCTTTCAGTAAAACTTCCTGATGGAATTAATGTGATTCACTCCATGGTCCCTGCTTTGACTGCATTGTTATTAGTGCTTCCCTTTCATTTCCTTCCGTCTTGTCTCTCCTTCAGTGCCTTCGTCCTTTCTGTCTCTTTGTCTGACATCTTTTTTAGTGTTAGTCTTCACATCTCATCTTCATGTTGCTGTGTTTTGGACCTTTGATAATTTTACTTTCTGTTTTTGTCTCCTTCTGTTGTGATTGTCTGCCCTGCTCTCATAGTCTTCTCCTTTTCTATGACTTCCTCTTCTTCCTGTCTTCTGTGACTCAATGTATCTATTGTCTCTGCCAGATCATCTGGTTGTCCACTCTACAGTCACGTGGCAGCACATTTTTCCAGCTCATGTCCAAACACTGTGTGGTTTATGATTGATTAACAGTTTCTTGTAACCCTGGTCGAGTTTTTATTGGACGTTTAATCATTTACAAACATGCTGTAAGTGATGATTTATAGATTAGATTAGATTAGATTAGATTAGATAGAACTTTATTAATCCCTCGGGTGGGTTCCTCTGGGAAATTCGATAGATATAGATATAGATATATATAGATATAGATATAGATATATATAGATATAGATATAGATTACTATTTATGCATCGTTGCTAAACCACAATAATTCACAGAACAGACACAATGTAACACGTTTAAGCAACAAATTCATAGAAAATTAAACCAATCTGTTTTTGCATGTTAATCCAAAGGCTTTGAAGTTTTATGATTCATTAAAAAAATTAAAAACTCAATTTTGGACTGTAGCATGGTTTTTGCATGCTGTGACACATATAGGCAAATGGTACAATGATTTGTATCAGTGTAGTAAGGAGAAAACAACAGGTAATACAAACATGCAGTAGATTGATGTGAGACGCACACACACACACACACACACACACACACACACACACACACACACACACACACACACACACACCTTATAATTCCACTGCACTGGTTTATTTACTGTACTGTAATACTGCAATTTGAGTTTGTACTTACCTCCATGGAGAAGCGTCTGTGCTGGGTCTTGCTGTGGTACTGGAGGTGGGATGGAGACTGAGCTCCTGGAGTGGTTGGTTCAGGGCTCACTGGGCTGACATCATGAGATGGAGGACCCAGTCTGTCTGGAGTCAGGCCTGACAGAGGGGAAATATAATCAACGGTGGTGGGCCACCGAAAACTCTGAGAACAGCTTAAGATCTCAGTGGGATACGTCAGCGACTGGCACCTTAGCTCCTGTAAAGCGTCGGCATTCATTGAGTTTAAGCAGTAATTCAGTTTGGGTTTCTCTGCAGTCGTGGTCCTTTAATCACGCAACTACAGCTGACTTTCAATATCAAGGGAAAACATCCATCCCCAACCCATGTAATTAAGTCCGACTTCAAAGCTGTACATCTGACCCTGATATCCATGTGTGCACAAATCTGTGTTTTTCCCAAGAAATCTGCCTTCTCCTTTTATGTTTAAAACTCTGCTTATGTACTTTAAATGCTTGTGTGAAATAAGGACGTTTTTTTTAAATGCCCAACTAAACGCCATGTTTACAGGGTGGAACAAAAGAGTATTCGATTTTATGGATATTTCGTCTTCCATTTGTGTGTGTGACTTTATTTTTTACAACCATTTTGATGAGACTTAAAGTTTGAATGTTGACCTGATTTGATTGACAGCTGTGCCAGCACAGGGGTAGTAGCTCCTCACTGTCCATAAGCTTCATCTCATCTGCAGCCTCCAGGCATGTGTATGTGAATTAAAATACAAAGCGCCCCTGTTTCCATGGGGATACTGCTTATTAACAAGGGTAGCAGGTCTCGTGTTAAGGAGGAGGTCTCAGACAGTAGGTTTCTTCTTAGCTTCCGCACAGCACACACACACACTCACATTTATATGCATACATGCTAAACATTTACTGTGTAACTATGGCCTTTCTCAACCTGCCTACACACACCCAGCTCATTCGTATATACATACACATATAAAAAGATAACGCAAAACTAGAGGCAGGTGCTCAGATTTGCGCATGCCTGGTTGGGTTTGATGCGACGTTTTAACAGCACCGCAGAGAGGCTTTTAACAAGCCATGCTATGCATTGTTTTCAGTGACTGTCTAAATGGGCCAGGGGGATGAAATGACAACCTGTTTGCTGGTCATTTGAATATCACAGCTACAGCACTCCTTTGATCTCTTGATGCTAATTAGGGTCGGTGAAGGTGACACTGATATGAACACGCGCTAACAAAGTGTCACATTGCTGTGAAATACGGATGGATGCCTGCTAGAAATCTTGTTAGAAAAAGGACAATCCAATATGGTACGCCGCATGATGTTTTTGTAGCATTTCCATCTCAAACTGTGCTCATAGTGAGAGGCTGAAATAGGAACAAATGAGCGGGGAAAGAAATGCCTTCAGTACTGACTTGGACATGTTAGATTATTTGCTTTGCTTTTCATCAGTGTTGCACGTCGTCTGCACAGACAATTGACTGAGAAGAATTTCTGATCTGGTATAGCTCCTTAAGGGAAAACACTTGACATTTAAATATCACACTTATACAAAAGCATATTCAGCAAAGCGGCTTTAAATTACCCATTAAAACAAATTCACTCTCACGTAGTTTCATGCAAACAAAAAAATTTTCCTGCAATGTAATATAATAATTTTATAATGACAGAAAACAGCACTGAAAGTGTGTATTTTTGTTCATGTGTGCATGAATCTATAGGTTACGCTGATGAGCTGATTGTACTCCGTGATCAGGGATTGTAATCGTCTCTGTTTGATGCTGCAATGTTTTTTAAAAAAAACATGTAATAGAAACCAATGATTTGACAGGATACACTACATTAAAACTATTATAGTATGGATAGTGGGATCTTATAAGGTGAGCCTTTATTGACATCTTTATGACAAAGTACCATCGTATTACTACAATGATAGAGACAATTTACCAAAACAACATATATTATGCAACATATACTACACTGTCCTGCACTATTGTGTTTCACTATTACAGCGCTGTAGGATAGGTCTATATTTATAAGTAATTTTTCATCAGGTGTTTTCAGTCCTGTTGCCACATGTCTGTAAAATCAGTTAGTCATGTAATTGATTGTATTTTAAAAATAGACACACCAGGTCATGTGTGGGAGTTTGCATGAATTATTTGACCACTTATACACTGCCAGTCAAAAGTTTGGACACACCTTTTCATTTAATGGGTTTTCTTTATAGATACAGTCATCAAATATATGAAGCAAGATATATGTGGGAAAGAAAAAAATGATCAATAACTCTAAATATGTATTATATTTTAGATTCCTGAAAGTAGCCACCCTTTGCTTTGTTGACAGTGCTCCAAACCGTTGGCCTTCTCTCGATGAGCTTCATGATGTAGTCACCTGAAATGGTTCTCCCTTCACAGGTGTGCATTGTCAACTGTTACAATTTATATTATGGAAAGAAGCAATCAGAGAAATGAATAAAGAGAAATGACAGTCCGTCATTGCTGTCAGGTCAGTCTGGAAATGTTCTAAAACTTTGAATGCGTCCCCAAGTGCTACGAGGAAATGGGCTCACATGAGGACCGCCCCAGGAAAGGAAGACCAAGAGTCAGCTCTGCTGCTGAGGATAAATTCATCCAAGTCACCAGCCTCAAAAAGTTAACACAAGTTAACAGCAGCTCAGGTTAGAGGCCAGAAAAATGCCACACCGAGTTCCAGTAGTAGACACATCTCTACATCAACTGTGAGACTGTGAATCAGGCCTTTATGGTCAAATAGCTGCTAAGAAACCACTACTAAGGAAAAGCAACAAGCAGAAGAGATTTGTTTGGGCCAAGAAACACAAGGAGTGGGCATTAGACCAGTGGAAATCTGTGCTTTGGTCTGATGAGTCCAAACTTGAGATCTTTGTTTCAACCCACTGTGTCTTTGTGCGACGCAGAAAAGGTGAACGGATGGTCTCCACATGCATGGATCCCACCGTGAAGCATGGTGGAGGAGGTGTGATGGTGTGGGGTGCTTTGCTGGTGACACTGTTGGGGATTTATTCAAAACTGAAGGCACACTGAATGGAAGACTAAGAAGGAGAGTGATGGAGTGCTGCACCAGATGGCCTGTCCTCCACAGTCACCTGACATATGGAGGCTGACTTCCAGTCAAGATGGTTTGGGATGAGATGGACCACAGAGTGAAGGCTAAAGGACCAACAAGTGCTCAGCATCTCTGGGAACTCCTTCAAGACTGTTGGAAAATCATTTCAGGTGACGACCTCATGAAGTTCATCGAGAGAATGCCGAGAGTGTCCAAAGCAGTAATCAAAGCTAAGGGTGGCTGTTTTAAAGAATCTAAAATCTAAAACATGTTTTGAGTTATTTCACACTTTGTTTACTACATAATTCTGTATCTTTTCATTCATAGTTTCACTTCAGTGAGAATCTACAATGTAAATAGTAATGAAAATAAAGAAGAAACAGAAGAAAAATGTGAAGGTGTGTCCAAACCTTTGACGTAGTATGGTATTCTACTTATTTTGCTGCACGAGAAACAATTCTGGGTTGAATTTAAAAAAACCAAAAACCATGTTTGCTGATGCCGACCAAACTTTTTCCATCACCACACAAATTTTGACGTTGGCATACAGCAACAATAAAATGTTAAGGCATCACATGATTTTTCCATGTGATGCTTATATCCGAGATGTTTTTTATTCAAGTCTGCTACACTATGGGACATGATATAATCCTACATGCTTCAGATGGAACAGAGCAAAACAAAAAAGAGAAATGATCAGTAAGAGCTATGAGTGGACTGTAAATATCAGGAGGTAGCTGGGTTTGTCTGCTTACCTCTCTCCTGACCTTCAGTAGCAGACAGTAATGCAGACTGATAGACTCTGGGGGGGTAAGACTACATAGCCAGCTGCTACTCCGTTAGACAGCTGAATAACATCCTCATTCAAATGGAATATTTTCATAGGAGGCAAGCACTTTAGATGCCTCATTTTGATTACTTATGTGGTAGTACACACGAACGCCTAACGTATCTTATAATAACACATCATAATAATACTGAATCGTCAAAATAGCACTGTAGCAGTAGGTGCTGTGCAAATAGAATTGAATTGAATTGAACCCGGGAACAATTGGTTGGAAATTGTGATGAAAGTTTAAATCAGATGCATTTTATAGACTCTGCAGTGTTATTCCATCTCTCAGTATCAGACGTGGTTTACATAATCAAGCACAGGCACTCAAGGATCTACTTGTGAGTGCATTCAGCTCCCTGGTATTATCTACCCCAATTTATCCCACTATAACCCTTATTCCCCTTTGAAGCCTGCTGATCCTCTGGCTCCGACTTGGTGGTGGTACCAGTCATAGCCGGAAAACCCCCAGTTAATCTGTGAGGGTCTGCTACAGACACGGAAGGAAGGAAGGCTTTTGTATTAAAACCCAGAGCGGTGTTGCAGTTTGTGCTCTATTATTAGACACAAGCCATTCATGCTCACATGGAGACCAAAGATGCAAAGAGGTAGAAGAGCTCATGGGTTGGGAATGTGAATGGATTTGAATGCTTTTAATTACCCAGTGCTTTATTGTTTTTAAAAGCTCGTTCGGTCTCTGAATACTCTGAGAAATCACACATTCAACAGTTAAAGAACAACATCTTCCATTTAAAGCTCGTGCTCACCTTACAACCTTAAGTCAGATATGCACTATTTTTTCTTTAAATCTAGAACGGCAGAAATATCTGGCTTTTCAAGCTCCTAAATGTTCCACCTGTTCTAACAGTAAAGTGATCAATTCCACCAACTCTGCTCTGGTCTTCTCTCTAGCTGCAGATGCTAAATGCTCCACTGCATTCAGCACCTAGTTGTTGACGTGTGGATTTTTTTTTTGGTGCCATAAGTTGTTGACGAGAGTGGACATCTTTGAATTGGCTGTTAAATCAAAACAATGCATAGAAAGTTGTTTAGTGAAGCAACTAAATGATGTTTGTATATTTAAGTTTACTTCCCTTGTCTTTTTCTTAATTATTGGTTATTTGCATCTGTGTTTCGTCACTCTCCCTGATTGCCTACTGTATATTTATACCCTCGGTCTCCCCTCAGTTCTCTGTTGATTATCAGTCCTTCCTCTCTTGGTTTGGACTTACGGACTTTGCTTATCAGTTGCCACTTGGACTTCTCTGGTACACCTGAATAAATGTTTGTCTTTTTCTTTATGAACTCTGTCCCACAACTCGTCCTTTGGGTGCTCAATTCCACATCATATGACACTATGTGGCTTAGCAGTGGATGTTACGACAAATCGACCATCGTAGTGAGTTTTGAAGAGTTATTTGCTGTTAAAATGTTTGCAACCGCAATGGTTTTCATAATCTGTGAAATTTCAAAATTGAACAGATAATTGTAGTAATCTCAGACAATGCTGGTGATTTGAGGGGGAAAGGTGTTCTTACCCTGAGTGTGCCGTATGTTGAGCTGGTTGATCTGCTCAGTGAACTCATTTTCTTCAATCGTCTCAGTCCGAGGAACCGACAAAGAGAAACGTCTCTTAAAGTTCTTCATCTTGTTCATGATGCTGAGTAGTTGACTCTAGGAGAAGACAAGCAGAGAGAGATTTCACAAAAACTTTCAAGGTGTAATAAAGCCATGCACACTACACTCGGTAGTCCGTCATTTTGAATGCAAACTATTTAGAATGAGTGCACTGGGTGAGATTTTTTCCTTTGTTCTTTTTGTGTTAGGGGGCTTTTGCATGACGTTGCTAACTAAAAAGCGGCAGTAAACACATACCTCCATCCAGGCAAAGAGAATGATCGATGTAAAGAGGACAGCATCAATACAAGTAACTAAGTGTTAATCCTCCTTGGTACACTGTCTACATGGCACAGGCTGCAGGGCATGTTGTACAGCTCTGATCTTCATGTGCAGCTTGACCAAATAAAGTCATGTGTGTTGTCTGATAATGAGGCAGAAAGCAGCGGGAAAGCAGCTGATCAATATACTCCCTCTCTCAGTAGGTTACACAGCCAAATCCTGCCCTAGCAGTTAGTTTTTACTTTGTTGGTCTTGTTTATTTTGATCCTCCTCCTTTCCTGTGGTCTGTGTGTTGCACAGACTGGTATCGTAGGGTCGCCACCATTTCTTTACTATCTAAGATTTCCACATATAGCATATGTGTATGTGTTTTTGCTCATTACTGCAAAAAGCTAAGAGATGTGTGTGGTGGGTTCAAATACAACCAGTACTGAGCCTTCGCTCATAAGAGTATTGCTATCTCAGAGAAATCTTCGTAGGTACTAAGAGAACGTGCGTCTGTACACAGTGCAGGTCAGACGGCGGCCTAGCCCAGTCAAGAAAATGTGAAAAAATGTATGAATGCACCAAGTAAAATACTGTGCTTGTCCATTATATATCCCTGTAAGGCATATATAATGTAAGGGATAATGTAAAGGAAGTTGTCATCTGTGTGAATATATAACTGAAACATTTCAAAAACGATTTACATTTTCCTAGAAAAGGGTCAAGGTTAGGGTTTGGAGCCAGGTTTGAGGTTGTTGGTGATGTAGAAGTCTTAAGAGGGTTAGGAGACAGTACAGTATTCTCTATTTTTAAGAACTCAGTAGCAGGTGCAATCTTCCAGCCCACTACCAAATATTTGAATATACGGATTTTAATGTACAGTGCAACCTGTTCTCACTCCTGAGTCTTAACCCCCGAGGTTTATGTCATCATCTTTGACAGCTCTGTCCCCCTTAGTGAATCAGAATATGTCCCTTTTTGCTTTTATTCAATTGCTCTCCAAGTCTCTGGTAATTAAGGAACATATTAAACGATCACACTATCTAAAAGAAAAGAAAAATATTCCCAAAATCTTAGTTTTGCCTTCGCAAAAATATTGTTTAGGATTGGGGTTGGCACTCATCATGGTTTAGACCTCAGATGGTTAGCACAATGATGTGGTCAGGATCCATCCCTGGCACAATATAGTCTGCTGTACATGTTTTTAGCGTCATTTCTCAGTGCACAGTATTGTATTGCTCTACAATACAATCCTGTAATCACTTTTATTTACAGAGTAGCGTTAGTGTATAGACATAACCGTTATACCCGGGCCCAACAACACATCCAGGGAAAAGGTGCAGAACAAAAGTAAAAGGAAAGCCTACTGCACTCAAAATCCTTCATTTGAAGGTTTTGCGATGGAGTCATCGCCACTTCATCTGCATCTGGTGACTTTTGCAGTGGCAACGTACAAACATTTTGACAAACTCTGGAAAAAGTTGAAGTAGAAGATTAACTTGCATTGAAAAAGTGCAGGTTGTAAAAAGCACATTGTTGGAGGAAACTGTACAACATATATTAATATATAACAAAATAAATCACTTTGTACAGGGGAGTACAAACTTTATTTCAAGTTAAATTCAAATTCTTCTGAATTCAATTTGAACATCTATTTAGTAGAAGAAAAGCAGGAAACAGGGAATTAAAACATCCAGCTGTATTTGCTGTTTCTTACATTGTAGATGGTTGTCTTTACCTCCTCACCTTAACAGAAAAAGTGAAGTCCAGTTGAGTCCCGTCAGGTCCATTAAAAATAGGCTAAGATTTATGTGTATAGACTGGGATGAGAAGTTGTGATCTCTTATCTGAGATTCACTGCTCTTTATGGATTTAGCCAAGAGAATTTAACAAGATATACACAGATGTTGTTGCATCTGCGATGATTGATTTTCAACCTCTAGAGAATATAAACCCAGCACAAAGCTCAATGAGTTCTGCAGATCGACAACAGCTTAAATTCAGCTTGATTTGATTAACATGAAACTGCCTAATATTTTCATTCTCAAGTTAGTATACTTCTTGTTTTTTTTTTACAATTTGTTTTGGAAGATATTTTAAAAAGAAAAAAGAAAGAAAAAACATATCAGCACCAAATCATCTGGCTCTGTTAAACTCTAACAAAGGACATCACATGTAGGCTTTAAATGTCCTGTTTATCAAATGTCATGGAGCAGTCCTTACATTCAAAAATAATTCCTGCATTCCTACATGACATCTTTCTCCATCATAAAATGATCAAATATGTTTTTCTCTCTCTGGGAAATACAGCAGCTGCACCTTTACCTCGCTAAACATCTGCACCAAAAATGCAGGATGAATATCAGGAGTTATTTTGGTGCCAAGCAGCACAATTCACATGTAATCAGTGGGAAATTGTTTAATTTTCCAGGAAGCGAACATTTTAGGTATTCATGATTAGTGAGCCTGGTTTCACAAAGGTCTTTTGTAACTGCAGAAAATGTCAAACTCCTGATATGAATCTGTTACCCAGAATTTTCCCTCCTTAACAATCACTAAAGTTTTTTAATAGATAAAAGCATGATTGAGAAACCTAATCAAACTACTCATCTCCCTTTACCCTGACATTAGATATAGATCAGGAGGGAGGTATAATGAACAAAGGTCTGACGCAGGACCACAAACATATGCAATTCCAGGAAAAGCAAAAAGACTAGAAAAAGCACGGGGATGTGTTTGTGGAGGGAGAACTGTTCATCTGCAAACTGGAGGTTGGATGGTTCAAGATACTGAGCTTTTAATTTCCAGTGTGGGCAAAACAGAAAAAGTATTTGAAAATAATGTTTTATAAATGTGGCTCATGGTCATAACAGCTAGAAAAGTGCTATGTAAAGACCAGTCTATTTGCCATATACAGTGAAAACACCAAGGCTGGAGACACAGGAAGAGACAGAACAAAGGAACAGGAAAGACAAGGTGGCAGAGAAACAAAGATTCAAAGCAAAAACAACAAAGACGCACACAGAAAATAGCAGCAATCTAAAAGTCATGACACACGCCAGCAGCACTCTGTCTGGGAAGATTTATTTTATGTTATCTTGTTTTATTCTTCCAAAAAACTAGAAAATCTGATATTTTGAGTGATGATATCTTATGTTTAGCATTTTGCTATTAATGACATTGTTGAGCAGATTTCACTCTTTGGTAAGATTGAATATTTTTAGTTAGTCTCTGGTTAAGGTGGGTAACATTTTAGGTTTAAATTAAAGCATGCCCATACAGTGTCTTTCAATAGCTGACAATCAGGAGGCAGTGTACAAACTGCATTCAGATCCCTCTAACGTGAGAGCACTTTCAGTTAAAACTTCTGCAGCTTTCAGAAAGGAGGTCTTTTCTGAAAAGGACAAGAAGATGATGGTAAAGTACAGACTGTGCCCGATCCTACACAACAGCTCACTGCTGCAAACGGACATCAAATCACTCTTAGCATTTCCAACATGTTAACACAAAGCTGGCCACAAAACCTTGAGGAGAAAAATCTAGACTTGTATGTGGAGATCTGGGAATGGAATTAAAATTTTGAAATTTTCACTCACAGAAATGATTCGTACACAAATTTCCTGTAAGTGAAGTTAGATGAATTATTCACAAATATGCACACAGAGCTAAAAACAACATTTTTAATTTTAATTTCGGTTATTTTCTCGATCCTTTCCCAGTAAAGGTAAAGACAGTAGTACGACAATGGTCATTTCCAGAATTTTCCACAACATTCCAAGGAATTCTAAAGCAGGCAGGCACCGGAGCAGTCAGTATGACAAAGTCTGTGCACCTTCTGAGTTCTAAATGGTCTCTGAGGGAAGCGTGTCATTGCTGGACTCGGTGATGTCGCCACTACAAACCACCTCCCCCTTCCAAACTGGTCAATCCAGGGGAAACACTGAAGGTGGTGAATAACCTTTAAAATCCAGCTTCAAGGTAAGACAACACAGGCTGCTTAGTCAATATTGGAACTGATACTTTTGATAACAGTGGGACTGCAGACTAATGAGATTAGCATGAATAATGTTAGCCTTGTGACGACTCAGAGAAACATTATTAGAAACAGGTGTGCACACACTCGTTCATAATCTTGGTTTTTGTAGCTGATTAAATATTATTAAATGGAAAAGTTTGATATGAAGCTAATTTCAATATTAGCATTAATCTAATATTAGGTTTTGTGTATGTGGCAGATATCCATAATCTCTTAAAACTTAAAGTTAAGTGGAAGAAGTTTAATTCATGCTGAAAGTATCAATGTAACTGTCAAACAAATTTTGATACATACATAATATTTTGTAGCGTACTCATGATAACCCAAAGCACACAGGGCTATTAAGAATGTGACGGATATTTGGTGATTTAAAAGTCTGACACTGCAATATAGAAGCCAATAGTTTTTTCTTCTTTTAAACAGGAAATATAAGCAGATTTATAAGTGCATTGGCTGAGGTCTGATTCTCATTTTTAGTAACAGGAATCTGGATCTTCATACAAAAGGAGACTGGAGAAAATCAAAAACTGATTTATTAAAGTTTGCTTTAACTGTTTTGGTTTGATTATTTAAGATTCCTTTGATGGCTTTGGCCAGACAGCAATAGTTATGAGACAGTATCCTCAGCCCTGCCAGTAAGCTTGTGTTCAGCTGATTGTCATTTCAACAACCAGGGAACAGTTACCACATACTGTGTATATGTTTATGTATTTAGTTATTTTTCAGCTCTACAGATGACAGTGCATAACTAGTTTGGTGCTTTAATCTGTTAAAAAAAAATCATTTAAAAGGTGTGAAAAATGAATACAGACCAGGGGGTTGGGAGAAGATAATGAATGCATTCTCAGAACCAAAGACGTGTAGGTGGCAGCCATAAATTGAACAGTGAATGAGAGGAGAGGAAGCCGCTCACAAGAAGATGGTGGAAGCAAATAATCCCCAGATCAGTGCAGAGAAAGAGAGGATTTCTCATTTTCTAAAAGGGGAAGCCTTTAGAAATCAAATTCAGCTCACGTGAAGCCTCGTTGTGGAGGGAATCTCACTCTCGGAGGCATAAATCACAACAGCACTGTCATAGCAGAGCTACAAGAACTAAAGATCACCTTTTTTTAAAGACCTGATAGTATCAAGTCAAATGAGCAGCTGACATTTCACATTTTATATATGCATTAGATTAAGTTAAATGTATCAGCAAAATTGCAGTTGTTCTCACTACCAGTAAATATCTTTGCTGCAGTTATTTAAAGCAATGTCCATAATATGCCAATAATAATCCCATAAGCCCAGAGACTAGAATAAACAATGAACCCTGATGACTGAGGCATTTATTGTGAATTGTTGGAATGCACAATAGTTCTAAATTTGGGAAGCTGGAATAGTAAAAGCCATCAGATAGAAAGCAGATTAACGAGTTGAGAATGGAGGCGGAAAGAGGCTTACTGAGAAGACAGAAATCAATACCAGCAGGCTGACTGAAGTGTTGCTTTGTTTGCAGTTGTGGCAAATGTTTTTCCCCATGAGGATTTGTGGGGCTGCCTGTGTGAAGGCTGAATTCCCCAGTGTATCAGCAGGGTATGGAAGCCTGCTGCACAGACAAGGAGTACCGCCGATGCACTTTACCAGGAGCTGAGATACACAAAGGAACATTGTAGCTCAGTCTGTGGTCTAAAACTGAAGTCAAGGAAATTGATCTAAAACAAAGCAAAAAAACCGGCAATACAAACACTTCCTCGTGTTACATCAGCACTGGCCTACTGGCTGAGCTGTTCTTTCTAAGGAGATTGAGGAGGTGTTTTTTTTTTTTTAATCTTTATCAGCATCATTGAAGAAAATAGTTTCCAGTTTTTATTTTTAGATAAACCTCCTAACCCCTAACTCTGCCCCCGACACTGGGCTTTAAACCCTAAGTAAATATTGTTTTTACATACCAGTCTTTGCAGATTATTTCAGTGTGTCGAGACAACCAGATGCCGTATAGCACAGCTGTCAAACTCCAGTCCTCGAGGGACGGTGTCCCTGCTGCAACACACCTGAATAAAATTAGTAGGTCATTAGCAAGACTATAGAACTTGATTGCATGCTGAGGTGGGGACTCTAACCCTACTCAAGTAAATCTAAGTAAATTTAAGTGAAAATGTAGTTCTAAAATTACTTTCATTGCACCATGTTCATTCACTCATGAGCTGCTGTTACATGAATCAAGTGGCTGAATTGTCACCTCAGCATTCAGTCCGGTTCTATAGAGTCTCGCTAATGAAATTCAAATTCAAATTCAAATTTTATTTGTCACGTACACAGTCATACACAGTACGATATGTAGTGAAATGCTTGGACAACTGCTCGTGACCTAAAGAAAACAAAAAAGGAAAGGCTATGAATAAGATAGGAAATAAATATGAAAAATTAAAAAGGGTAAATTTAACTAGGAAGGAATAAAATATAAATTAAGGTTAAAAATGAAATAACTGTACAACACAAATTAGAATGAAGGGTAAATTTAACTGGGAGAATAAGATAAAATATATAAATTAAAGTTGAAAATAAAATAACTGTACAACAAAATACACAATACACTATAGAACTATATAAGAATGTATGAAGAAATCTAAATATAAATAAATATATACACAATAACAGCAGCTGTACAAGTATTAACCGGAAATGAAGAATATAGTGACCAGTGTTGTGCAAAAACAAAGTCCAGAAAGTCCAGTGTGTGTGTAAGAACCATATGTGTGGGTCAGTACTGTGTGGTGGTGTGATTGAGAGACCGTATCGCCTGCGGGAAGAAGCTCCTCCTCAGTCTCTCTGTGTTGGTCTTCAGGGAGCGGAATCGCTTTCCTGACCTCAACAGAGAGAACAGTCTGTTGTTGGGATGGCTGAGGTCCTTCACGATCTTCCTGGCCTTGGTCCAGCACCGCCTGCTGTAGATTGAGTGCAGGTCAGGGAGCTCGGAGCGGATGGTGCGCTCAGCTGACCGCACAACCCTCTGTAGAGCTCGTCTGTCCTGCATGGTGCTGTTCCCGAACCAGGTTAAGATGTTTCCCGCCAGGATGCTCTCTATGGTGCACGAGTAAAAGTTCCTGAGCACCTTGGAGGGCAGTTGGAAGTCTCTCAAGCGTCTGAGGTGGTAGAGACGCTGTCGGGCCTTTTTCACCACGGTGTTGATGTGACAGGACCATGACAGGTCCTGCGTGATGTGAACTCCGAGGTATTTGAAGCTGTCCACTCTCTCCACTGGGCACTCGTTGATGACGGGGGTCTGGTAGTTCCTCTCCTGCTTAGTGCTGAAGTCCACTATCAGCTCCTTTGTCTTACTGACGTTTAGAAGGAGGTTGTTCCTCTGGCACCAGTTCTCCAGATTCCTAATCTCCTTCAGGTAGGCCGTCTCGTTGTTATCAGAGATCAGGCCCACCACGACGGTGTCGTCAGCAAACTTGATGATGGTGGTGGAGCTGGTAGTGGCCACACAGTCATATGTGTACAAAGAGTACAGCAGGGGGCTCAGAACACACCCCTGGGGGGCTCCAGTGCTGAGAGTGGTGGAGGCTGAGACATGTCCGCCCATCCTTACTGCCTGTGGTCTGCCAGTTAGGAAGTTGGAGATCCACTGACACATAGATGAGCTGAGTCCCAGATGCTCCAGCTTGGTGGTGAGTGTGGAGGGAATTATGGTGTTAAATGCAGAGCTGTAGTCTATGAAGAGCATTTTAACATAATTCCCCCTTCTAGTGTCCAAGTGAGTGAGTGATGTGTGGAGGAGATGAGAGATGGCATCGTCTGTGGAACGATTTGGACGGTAAGCGAACTGTAGTGGGTCCAGTGTGTCTGGTAGTGAAGAAATGATGAAGTCTCTGACCAGGCGTTCAAAGCACTTCATCACTACTGAGGTGAGGGCTACAGGGCGATAGTCATTGAGAGAAGCAGGGTGGGGTTTCTTCGGGACAGGAACAATGATGGACTCTTTGAAGCATGTGGGGATCACCGACTGAGATAAAGAGATGTTGAATATCTCAGTGAACACAGGAGCTAGCTGGTATGCGCAGTCTCTTAGGATACGACCTGGGATGCCGTCTGGTCCTGCTGCTTTCCTGGTGTTCACTCTCTTGAAGGCTCTCCTTACTTCATGCTCGGAGATGACGAGCACGTTTCCGGTGCTGGCAGTATCTTCCTGTCTGCAGCCGTTAGCGCCGCTAACACTAGCATTGTTGGAGACCTTAGCTGCAGCCTCGAAGCGAGCATAGAAAGTGTTCAGCTCGTCTGCCAGAGTCACGGCCGCGTTCGTCATACCGGTTGTTGGTGCTTTATAGTCCGTTATTGTCCTTAGTCCCCGCCACAGGCTCCTAGAGTCACTCTGTTGGAGTTGTGACTCTAGTTTCCTCCCGTAGCGCTGCTTCGCCTCTTTCACCGCCCTCCGCACGTTATATGACGCGGCTTTGTACGGGTCCATGTCCCCCGTCATGAGTCCCGTGTTGTAGGCAGCGGTGCGGGATCTCAGAGCGTCGCGGATGGTTTTATCCACCCACGGCTTCTGGTTGGGAAACGTTGTGATAGTCTTTGTCTCCACGGTATCATCCGCTAGTTTCCCGATGAATCCCACAACCGCTTCCGTAAACACGTTGACGTCATCGTCGGAGCTGTTTCTGAACATGCCCCAGTCTGCGTCATCGAGTGCGTCCTGTAACGCGGCCACCGATTGGTCCGTCCAGCGCGCGACCTTCCTCTGAACCGGAACTTCCTGTTTCAGCCTTTGTTTGTATTTTGGCATGAGGAAGATGGCGGCGTGATCAGATGACTGTATTCAGGTGTGTTGCAGCAGGGACACATGGAAGTTTCAGGACACCGGCCCTCGAGGACTCGAGTTTGACACCTGGGCCATAGGGCAAGGTACAGCCTTTGCCAGTCCATCACAGGGGCAGGATTATGACTTAGACTAAGTTTTGGAAGTGACTGTTTCCTCCATGGCAGAAACAAACCAGGTGCTGCTCCTTCACGGAGTGAGGTTAGTAAGTATGCATTAGTGTTGGAGGACCTTAAAATCCACTTAACACTACTTGGTTTGACACAGCACTTAATATGCTGGGCACTCCGAGCTAATGTACACATAGCGTGTGCAGGTCAGAGAGACAGACAACCACACACTGACACTCACAAAAACCACAAAAATACAGGGAAAACATGCAAACCCCACACAGAAAGGCCCCAGATGACCAAGAAGTGTGAATCCAAAACCCTGCGGATTCAAGTGCTAACCACAACACTGCCCAGAGTATTAAAATGACATTTGTAAACTTTATTGCTCTTCAGTGATTTCTCCAAATTAATTTGTCTAAATTTCATTAAGATTTAATGGCAACTTTAGGCCAGCACAATTGAAACCCCATGTACAGTATTATGCATATGTGAAATGACTTAATTTCCAAAGTTTAGACGGAGAGCAAAGTGGAAATAGTTTCTGAAACTTCAGATTTTAACCACAGAAGTGTTGATCTATAGTTCCCCTCCAACTCTATTCACACAGAGTGCCAATCAGCCACATGTTTTCTGTTTGCAGTGTCCACACAAAGATAATATCAGTTGATCTTGCCCTTTTGCTCTCCGAAAGAAAATCAAAAGTTTCATTTTCCACACAGGACTTTGAAAAACATCTGATTGAAAGCTTCTATTCTCTTTGCTCCCTCATTTGCCCTCTTGAACAACGTAATTGCATAGGTCGTGACGGAGAAAGTTCCTGATTGCAGTGGACAGTGTTTGTGTGTTTTTCTGTGAGACCAGCGGTGTGTTGTATTTATCTTCCAGACAACAGACTCCTCTGTTTGGAGAAGAGTGCAGATTTAGGTCCTGGATGGTTGCATCCAATCAGCAGAATCTGGCATCACACTCAGAGTTACTCCATCAAAGGGAGGAAGCTGGTCTTTGTGGTTGTAGTTGTGTGATACTGTCTGACCACACACACACACACACACACACACACACACACGCTTGATCTCATAAGTGCATCTGCTCAAAGCAAGGTGCCAGCATATCTCAGTTTTCCCCTCACTGTGATCCTGCCTGGACACTTCACGTTGCTACAGCACCCACTCTCCTCTTTGATCTCTCTTTGTCTTCCTCCATCAACCCTCCCACCTCTCATGCATCTGGATGAGGGCTTCTTTCACACACGTCACTCACGTAACCTTAATTTGTTCTATCAGAAATGTTGTAAATCAGCATTGCACCCTCGGTTCCACTGCAGACAGAAACATGGCAGTGACTTTATTTTTAACCTCTAAACACTAACAACAGTTAAGATTAGGCTACTAGATTCTATTTTTTATTGTATTTTTTAATGAAACATCTGGCACACCCGAGTTGTGCTCGTTCAGCACAACAAAATCCAAATCTTCACCCTGAATAAACTGCCAGAGATCTGGTAGTTTAAAAAATAAACATTGTCACTGTAAATACATACGATGAACTTAAGATAATATTCTATAGCACAACATTAAAAACAGGATCTTGACTAAAACATTGGATGATAGGTAAGAGAACAGAATCAAGAAAAAATGAAGGTATAAAAGGATAAGCAGAAGGGAATGGATGGAAACCTGTATGAACATCATGTTCTTCCATAGGGAAGTCTAGCTGATTATAGTCTGCTTATGTGTGAACGTAGACAAAGCCCTAACCCATAGAGCTTATAGAGCCACTGCACCTGCTGCACCACCAGCTTTTCTTTAAAACATGCTGCTTTTACTGTGAATAATTTAGATTTGAGCTGGTTAACAGAATGATACGTATGTAAAAGAAATTAAAATACTAAATGATTGTAACTGTCAGAGGCAGACTGGTCACTATTCCAGGGGACACTGGATATTTCCTGGTGTTTCCTGCTATACATATTCATGTGTGTTGTCTTAGTGTTATTATCAATTAGTTTTCAGCTCTGAAAATTCAGAATTTCTTTTCATCCATAAATAATGTGTTTTTCTCTTTTTAGATGTTTTTATGGATTTGAGTTATATTAAAATACATTTCTGTTAGCATTAGGAATCCCACAACACCATGAGCCACCTTACTGCGATTCCACTTGATCAGCAAACAGTTTATGTGCCAGGTGCCAGAGTCTCAGCCACAGACTGCATGCTCTCTAATGGCTAATTACACACGTAAATGGACACATGGAGCCAATGTTAGACACATCAATCAGGAAAAAGGAAAGAAAGCAAAGTAGAGAGGAAGAGAATAAAGAAGAGATGCAGCTGTGGAACCTGTGAGTCTGGAACCAAGTCAATGTAAACAATCACTAATGATCAGTTTTTAGTCAATGTGTGTTTGTGTTTGGGGTTTTTTTTTGTTTTTTTTTTTTATCCTTTTGCTTATTAAGCTTCAGATTAAAATCATTGGGCAGTTTGAGCTTACTATGACTCAGTGTCTGTTTAAAAAAAATCTAGTTTAATTATTTTGCCTGGCCTTCTACATCCAGGCAAACCACAGCTTTGAAAACTTTGAAAATTACATTTTGATATCATGTTGTTAACAAACATATTATGCGAATAACAGCCAATCAGAAAGCGCTTGGACACATATGGCTCTACTCTCTACACCAGTATTTATTTGGCAATTAAAAATGAATTGGGCATTAGTACATTAACGTTATTTTATTAACAGGATGGAATATTGTTTATTCTTCAAAATATCTCTAGGTATTAGGATAACATTAGAGTAAATTATTATGATGATTTGGCCATGGATACAGAGAATTTTATATTGTGATTGCAAAATAAGCAGTGTGATGACTTACATGCACAGAGTGACCTGGGAATATGTCCCAGCCGACCTCTGATTAAGTCGTTACAGTTAGAGGAGACTGGAAGAGTTGCAACATTCCAAAACAAGTTAAAGTAATGTCACCAGTACCGCCAAAATGGTTACTCTTCTAACTGATAAACTAAATAATTGGAGGAAACAAAATTTGAAAGATATTGATGTATGCCACCCCCCTTTGTTTTGCCAAAATATATGATTAGGGGTTGGCACTTATGGTGAATTGGACTGCAGAGGGTTAGTTACACTATCACCACAACCAAGCAGATAGAAGACACTTGTCACTGATGCCTGTCCTTTTCTGTGCTGGGGGGTCTTGCTGCTGCTCTCCCTGCCTCTGGCTTTCCACGTATGCACATGAAAGGACGGGGAGGTCCAGTGCAGGCTTAGCTAAATATAAAGTACTGTGGGTGGAAATAACAATCTGCTTTTCACTATTGTGGTTTAGATCATCGCAAAAGCTGACAGTAGCCCTGTTAGTTACGTACTTATAAATGCATCAAGTAACTTGGCTCAGCTGCTGAGTGCTAACAAAATATTGCACTTTTGGGTTAGAATCAGATCTACTGGAGTAGTTCAGTGTATGTTGTGTTTGATTCAGCAAAAAGCCATATACCCATGGCCCAGTGAACCGTGGCATACACAACTCCCCTTGTGTGCGCTTGTTTAGAATGGGGCCAGCTGATGGGTTGTTTAGATGGGCTTCATGGTCAGTAAGCACAGACCTCAGAAAATATGACACATTTAACAGAACAGGCATGACTATATACCACTGTGACTCAAACCACAGTTCACATGTGCACTCATTCAGATATAGAGCCTTGGGCAAACATATATTTTTATCTCTCCATTCAGTTTGTTGAAAGTGAGTGAATGAATGACCCTGAGAGGCTGGTAAAAAGCAGCTCTGGCGTAGCGTCAGAGCAGGCCATAAGCCTGCTATCACTCAGACTGCTGCATCATCTGACTGCTGTGTTTGTCCAGTGAAACCTGGCATGGCCGTTTCTTGTTTCTGACAGCACAAGCTGTGATCTGATCCACACTAGGATCTACAAAAAAGGTTTGAAAGACTTTTTCCTTTAGAAATAAGTCACTTTAATGCTCAAAGTTTCACAAGATTAAAGCTGTATTAATAACTCACTGTGTGATCACATTACATCATAGATACTAAGACAAAAAAAAATAAAAAGTACCCTTATGTAAATCTTTACTTTGGTAATGAATAAGAGAGTCTACCACAAATCTAAATCTCTGCCATGCACCGATGTCAGTGGAACAGCTAATATATTTCAGCTGCTAATTAGCTCTCGAGGGGCAGAGGTAACCACCATTTTTTGAAGTCTCCCACAGATTTCTGTTCAGGATTCTTTGAGTATCATGACTCCTCCTGCAAGAACGTCTCCAGCTGCACACCAACAGCACATGTGGTGGAAAGGTAAACAGTTTGTTGTACTGTATATGTGCACAAGGTTGGTCTTGTTATCACACACCACTTTGTTATTTTCTATGTAGTTCATGCCATGTTCTCGCATGTTGTTCATGTGTGAAAATCATCGTCATACATGCTTTTCTCTGCTTTATGTTCAACGTGTGTGAGAAACAGAGGGAGTAGAGTTCAGCACGTGAACATGTCTGTCAGTGTCTTCTGTGTATTCGTTTGATGGCTCATGCGCTCTTAACTGACCTTGAGCCTGGGGTTAAATTACTGTGTGCTCCACTGCTTCATATAGACTGAAAAAAAACCCCCTTTTGCTTGCACAACACCCACCATCACACGTGCACAAATACACGCACATTTTCCCTAAAAGAAGATGAATGGGAGTGACAGTGCTGCTCACAGAGTGGTGAAAGACAATCTCTATGAAATAGCTGCTGTACAGTCTGTAATGCAGCCAATCAAGTTTTAGCTGCCATTATCCAGCCATACTGCAACAATACACATATATAATCAAATACACGTCTCTGTATGAGCAAAGTGTTATATAATCTAAGACATTACATAAATAAACCCTGAATATAGAACGATCACAATGGCAATGAACTCCTTATATGAATATTATTAAGATTAATCAAATGAGCACTTTATTTAGATGGACGTGAGCTGTCTTCTTTCTACTGTAGCCCAGAACAGTCATCAAAAGCTAGTTGGAGTTGAAACCTGGTTGTACAGGTAATTCACTAATACAGAGTAAATTTCATCCACCCTGGAACCAACGCCATCACGCTATGAATGAATTCTTCCTGTGCACAGTCCCACTGAGTTCTTTGAGAACACAAAAACCGTGCTATGATCCACTAGGTACCCCCCACCCACCCATCAATCAACTCAACTTGGTTCCATTACAATCAAGTAGCACCTAATGTGCGTAGGGTTGCTATAGCAACGTGCCTGAAAGTCCTTTGATGTCATTTATATGCAACACAAACAACACAATGGGGGACGTCGAGGTGATGATATACCTGCTGCTCTGAGAAATGGCGGTTTTGATTTTAGAAGAAGACTCATGATTCATCCTGTGACGCCACTGACCAGCCAATTGCTTGAAACCCTGCGAAGTAGGAACTAAAGGGCAGGTACTACCACCTAATCAAAAAGCCTAAAAACCAAGTCGAGTCATGCTGAGCTGACCCAAGCAGGCACTAGTGGAAAGAGTCTATAGCAGTTATTTCACCCGTTTTTGCTGCAAGTTGCCAAATTTCTTTGGCAATTCATGATCGCTGGTCTCCATGTTGCTGCTAGTCTCTTCTGTCCAGTGTGGACTAAAGTTAAGGTGTGATAGAAGGGTACGCACTGATTTCAGTCTTCAACTTCTCACCACAAGAAGACTAAATGCTAAATACTGGTCATTTAAATGTTAAAACAGGTCAAGTCTTGAACTTGACCCATCCAGAATATAGAAGATAGAATAACCACCTTCTACTGGTAAAACAATGAACGTGGAGTTGGTGACCAAGAGGAACCAAAGCAATTTGCTAAAGCTGCTAAAAGCTCTTTGGAGCAGAGCAAAGCTGAGGGATTGTAACACGGTTAATGTTGTCACCACCAGAAGTGCGATTACATGTAGTCATTTGTTATCTGATGCTTTAAAAACATTTATAATTTGAGCTTTAAAAGCAAGCTGTAACTTTTGTGCCTTTTTAAAAATTAGACCTTGAGGCCTGAGCTTTCTGTGTTTAGTCCATGACAGTGTGAGCTTCCTGTAGCTGGCTGACATAACAATACAAATAACAATCGTACATCTCAGAAACTTCAAACCAAACTTAAAGAAGAGCTCTCAGCAGTCTGACATGTCCTTTAACGTATTTAACTAAATCTGAAGTTACTGTGGACAAAGCAGCACCGTGAATGCTTACTCTTTACTTTTCACAGGCTTCAGCACAGTTTTAAGAAGAGTTTAGAGTTAAAGCACACTTGATAGGGACTTGACTTAAGTCGTGTCAGGAACAAGTGGGATTAGCTTAAGACGTAGCAACCCAGACATTCCCCCTGCCTCCATGTCCCACAGTGATAATCAATTCTGCCAGACGTCTCTGTGCAGTGTTGTGTTAAGCAAAGTCGAGCCTGAATGACTTGACACAGGCTTGTTTATGAGTCGGTGTCCCCCTTTTATCAATGATGAAAAATCAAGCATTGTTGTGCTTAACATTTGTGTGACATATTACACAATACTTGTAATTAGAAATATGATGTCACATTCTCGCCGCCTCTTTGTCTCCAGGCTGAAGCCTTAATAAAGATGGCATTTTGTTTGCTTCCATCCCATCTATTCTTGTTTTTTCAATCAAGGCTGACTAGACTACAGTCGCAGCCTTCTGTTCTCTGCTACACATTTCCATCACTTTGTTCATCTCCCATCGCTCTTAAATTCTCAGTTCACATCTTCGATGATGAAGATAAATGCTAATAAATGAGATAAAACTGACAAGACGTGTGACAGAAACAATAAATCTCTTTGTACTCTGCTGTTTTCTGTTACATGTCACCCCATGTCCCCGTGTCAACAGTAGCCCCACTGTATTCATGAGTGAATAGCAAAAGTACTGAGGTCAAACAGGTCAGACTGGCCTATTGTAACCCAGGCCGACATGGTTTGTGCTGCACGTGTTAAATGTCATAGAGGTTGTTCTGTTTCCTTGTTTATCATATCCTCTAATTCATTTAGAGTTTTGCTTATATTTTAATCAGTCAGAAGTTTTAATAAAACAGCAAATGTGTTTGTAAGAGCTTTAGTATTTATTTTAAAATTAATTCTTCTCTAGGCAGTCAGCTGATGGACATTCCCAGAACCTGCATCTGACTTCCTAACAGATGAATGTGCTTGGAAAACCTTAACAACCGAGCACATGAATTGCTTTGGCCTCTTTGGCTAGTTTCCCCTTTCATAATAACTCTATAGTGGGGAAAGTTTGTAAAACTTTATAATAGTTAATAATAAATATAATATTGGTGAGACTTACAGTGAGGGGCATGATTACTCTGACTTATGTGGAAACAAGGAGCTGTAGCCACTTGCTTCAAGGCTTAATTCAAGTATCACTTGGACTGTCCAACTGTGTTTGTGGTCCTTTCTGATTAGTAGCTACAGCCACCCCACAGAAAACTCCTGATTATGATTAGGTAACGGACTAAAAAAAATACCAGTCACCAAAACTGAGGCCTTACCACAGGTGACAACATTTGTCACACAGTTCGATTAAAAAGACAAACTTGGTGATACTGTCAAGGACCTGGGTCTGTGGACCCAGGGTTCTTGAGTAGCTTGTGGAATTGTGTATATTTGCCGGTCCGTGGTGCTTGTGTCCCTCGTTTCCAGGCTTGTGTGTATAGGTGTTTGTGTGTGGGTGTGTACAGTAACCGTCAGGCCTGTCAACCCTGTGTCCCGGGTGTGTCCCATTGGGAGGCTGGCCACACCTGATGAGGATGATCTCACACACCTGCAGCCGATCAGGATCTTCGGGGGAGCTACTTAGCAGTGCGGCTGCGTTTCTCAGCAACTGTTTGTTGTGAGTGTGAGTCTGCCGCATTGTTAAGGTACTTATGCATTCATTCATTTCTCTACAAATGAGGGTAAAAATTTTGCATCAGCAACCTAAAATGAGTGAAGGGATTTCCTTTTTGCTTCATCTATTTAGACTGTCTACACCTGCATAGCGGCTAACAGGGCACGCAACATGTTAAGTTCATATCCTTACAAAGAACAGGGAACGAGTGTCTGCACTCCACCACGAACAACAATAAAGACATAGATCCAACATAAACCATCCTGCTAGCTCAGGTTTGCTGTTAACTTAAAGATATGGAGATTTCACATTGACTCAGGATTCAGACTGAAATGTGGTATCATGTGATGCAAAGTGCAGCATAAATAAAATGTCTCTCCAAATAATTTAGCTGCCAAACAGAAAAACAAAGGGTATAAGAACAAAGAAGAAAAACGAATCCCAGACTATAAAGAATAAAGGAGCAGCGTCACTGAAAGGCTATCATGCTCAAACAAGCTCAGCTCAGCCTAATGGACATTTGTTGTGACTGAAAACATGAAATTACTCGAGTGAGGCCAAAAAGGCTCAGTGGAAAATTAGAGTGAGGGACTTCCTGTTGACAGAAAGAAATGTTAAGTTTAGTCAGGGCGTTCTGATCGGCACCATACATACGCTTTGTTTGACACTGGTGTTGCTTTTTATCTCACAAACGCCGTCTGAGGAATTACTGAGGACACGTTTCAGGCTTATCTTTCAGGTCATGTGTACTACTGTTGATATTGCTCCGCACTCCTGATAAGGAGCTGTGCATTGTACCTGCTACAATTTAATGTCCTTATAGCTTAACCAATCAACATCCAAAGTTTCACTAACCACACCCAGGCCTGGTTACTGCCAGACCTTAAACAGAAATATACCACTTAAATAAAACCTGTCTGATAAAGTGAAGCAGGCTAAAATAGCTCAGAAAGAAACAAATCATGCCACTATCAAAAGAAACAGCTGAGAAACAAAGTCATTCAAATCTATGCAAAAATAATTAAGAAAGGGGGCAAACACTTGAAACAGTGTTTCACTGAGAGATATTAACTTTCAGATTAGAGCTGCTGGATGTGATTTTTAGCTTTATGGATCTTCTGTTTCTTTCAGTTTGTATAAGCGGAAAAACAAACTTTGGTTGTGAAATTAACACATTTTAAAGGCAGAAACAGGAATCGTGTTTCAGACATTCACACCTGTCAGACCGCCTCACATCACCTGGTGTGTTTGATTATTCTGGTGTTTTTGAGACTCTTCCCTCAGGTTTTAGCTTCTGGTCAGGTTTCTGACAGGAGCAGCTTGGTGACTCACAGCTTACTTTACACCACAGAGGTGTCTTCTACATGTCTGTGTGTGAGCAGGCACCTAATAAGCCAACGCAGCTGCAGCACTGTAGCAACTTCTGAGAAAAAGCCCTGCAATTATCCAGAGTGTTCAAATACAAAACTGAGCTCACAGTTTAAAGTGTTTATCCTCCTGAACAGAGAAGGAAGCAGATCCTGGATGTCCGTTTTCCCATGCCATCACCGAACCCCCCCCTCGAGAAGGAGCCTGTCACAACAATTGCTTTTGTCCAACATTCCTGAAAACAACAATTATTCTTTAAAAAGCACTGGCTGCCTGAGATAGGATGGATCATTTAAATGAGCTGGACTGCTAGGCTGCGAAAGCGCTGCCCACACACCTGTGACAACCATTTGAAGCGTGATGGGTGTGAGTGAGGTAAGAATGCCCAGCAACACTTTACGTCCTTTAGGGCTTTAAAAAAAAAAATTAGTGTGACCTTGGCAGCAGCAGCAGCCAGAGCTGCACATGCTGCAGTACGTGGTTACTGCCTGTGCACATGACAGAATCTGACTGTCTGCGAATGCTTGTGAAATTTGACCATTTCATATATTGACTGTGTGTTATAATGCTCACAAATGCAGTCATGCAGTGCTTTTATCTAACATCCACACTCTCTCTCTC
>NW_024582547.1:258405-278251 GCF_018398535.1 Haplochromis burtoni | reverse complement strand
ACACACACACACACACACACACACACACACACACACACTGATAGATGCATCAGGGGCAACTTGGGGTCCAGTATCTTGCCTAAGGTTACTTTGACACATGGACTATAAAAGCCAGGGTTTGATTCACCGACCTGATTGACTTGACCGTGCACTCTACCACCTAAGCAGTATTGAAAATGGCTGCTTCACCAATAGAACAAAACAAAACCAATCATCGTGTATTGTGCACCTTGAAGTTTCCTGTACTAGTCTGGAAGAGTAACACTATGTTAAACAAAAATCAAACGACAGACGGTGAAGAGTTTGTCCCTCGAAGAGGACCATCATCTGTTGTTTGGAAATAATTTGGACTGAGCACAAGTGATCAAGAACAAATCATATGCAGAGCGGTCTAGAGCAACACAACTGATTTATTCAGCTGCCTGGAAAGCCACCACAGGCTGCAGTATAATTACTGCATGAAAGCAAAGAAAAACAATGTAAGGTAACTAATGTGAATGTTACAACATCAGCTCAGGCTTATATAAAGATGAGCCTGTGCAGCTGGTTTTACAATCCATCCAGCTCACTAAGACACACTGAAATCACCAAGCAGTCAGATTTGTTTTGGCCAAAGACATCTGTCCATTAAACACAGTGAGGAACACGCTTCAGGAAAATGGTCAACATACAGCTGTCATACAGCTGTTGAGTGCTTTGATATGGGTTTTAGTCACATCCATAATGCGGGCACAGTCAACAGAGTGAAAGACTTTACATTGAGCTTCTAATAGATGCACGTAGGTCAGGTGAAGACATACCTTGTTTGCCTACATAGATGTTTAAAATAATTCAATGTGGTGCCATTTCACAACAACATTTGCGTCGAGGCAGCTTTTACTGAAAGGCAAAGGGCCAACAATAATATAGAGAACGCTCCAACCATCAGATGGCACTCTGCATTTGGCGACTGTGGGAAGGAAAAGCTCCTTTTTAACAGGAAGTAACCTCTGGAAGGACCAGGCTCAGAGAGGGCCAGCTTTCCAATGCGACCAACAGGAATGGAACAGAATCTAAAAGTGAAAACAATTCCCTGTTTTTGATGCAGTTCTTCTAATTATATTTTTACACTTTTCTTCTAAAAGATAAAACTGAATTTAGGTGAATCAGTGTCATCAGTTTTATGTGATGCAACAATGTATACATTACCATGAATGACACCCAAACATGGATGTGAAACCAGTGTTATGTGGAATAAAAACGTTTTTGTCACTGAACCCATTGCATAATCTTGACAAATGTTTATCATCTTAATATTAATAAAAAATAATTAAGATAATCATTTTGGCAATAATCGTGCAGCACTAGTTCAGCCCTTTTAACCAGTAACATATGGCTCTGCACAGTGACAGTGCAAAATATGAAGACATATCCATTTTTCACCTAATTTCTCATTCCTTGGAGTCTGTTATCAGTTAAATGAAAGTTATGAGTTAGTGTTTTTGATTGCTGTAGGACAAGTATGCTTTAGTCAGCCAGCTGAGGCCACCATAGCTTGGATTATGCATAATAAGAAAACAGAATTCAGTTGACTGCTACATGCAATTTACTGACAGTTTTCAGTTTGTCCACATATTGGAACATTATAACACTTTATAAAATGTGAACATGATTTATAGAAGATCGTATTTAAAGGTCCCACCAGCAGCCCAGGATTCATGCGAAGCCACTTGCAATATGATGCACATTTGTGGTAAGGATGTCAGGCAGTTCTGCTAGTTTATGATTACAAATGTACTATTAAAGACTGACAAATGATTTATGAGAACAGCGAGTAAACATAACTTTTTGTACGTCTCATGGAAAACAAAGAAACAAAGTGGTGAAGTGCCACGTCCTGTTTAAACAGGTTACACGAATGAAATACAGCCTTTGTAATAATGCAGACACAGTAAAGACAAATGGAGTCTCAGGTGACGGACACGGTGGAAATATTTGCACAAAAGATTCTGGCTTGCTGGAGCATTTAATCTTTTAATGTTTCATCACATTAGTTGCGAGAGAGGCCTGGTGCTGTGTGACAGGCAAGCCATCTTCCATTTGGTGTGTTTGACCAAATGTTTGTGTGTGTTTGTTCATCTCAGAGCTGGTGCCATGGCTATTGTTGAATACGATAAGGTCTATCTTCACATTATCATGGCTGAGTGGGCCTAGAGCTCTGTAATTAGGAACTCAATAATAAGCTGCTTATGTAAATATTACTATTGTGCCTCAGCTGCACACATGATGATGATTTCCAAATTATACAAACCTCTCTGTGTGGCAAAGTGTTACTTTAAAAAAACCCACAACCACGTGACGCATGTGATAATGTCATCTGAAACGGGAAGCTGTCATGAGGCTGACAAAGACTAACAGAATACAAAAAAGCAGGAGCAAATCTTGTGTTTGGTCTGTTGGATTAATCCTGGAGCGATGGGACAAATTCAGTGTTAAACACTTGAAAACTAGAAAGAAAGTGACTGTTTATGCAACGTCACTTTATTCACATCCAAGCTGCTGTCTTGCATGCAGACAGGTGAGCCTTCACATCCCGTTCAGACCCCTCTGAGCCACTGCTGCTACACTTGCAATTCATTTTTGCTTGACACATATGCAGTTAACAAATACAAAAATAAGCATGTTTGCCAGGTAAGCTGGAAACTGCTAATGCGAGTTTTAGAACTACTAGCTAGCCAGATAGCCAGTTAACATTCAAATTGTAACCTGATAATCTATTTTACACTAAAGAACCCTGCAAAAAGCTACGATGTGTCTATGGCCAATGTTCCCTCTAATTTTTCATGTGTCTGAGCAAACACACAAACTCGCTGAACGATCCCGTGGACCACTGTGAGCAACAGCAGATGTGTGCACTGTGGTCACGCCAGCATCGAATCCATCCAAGTTACATGTTTATTAAAATCATCAAATTACAGCATTTACATTTCTGTTAGGCTACTTTTAATTAACTGCTTTAGCCCACTTACAATGAAAATGTTAAAAAATCTTGTTCATGACGTGTGTGGTATGTTAACACTATTGGAAGTAAAAATAACTTGAACTCCAATTTTGAAAACATAACTTTATTATTATTATTATTATTATTATTTGCTCTGACTTGTATTATGAGTCTGAGTCTGTGGTCTGGGAGAGAGTCCTGTAACTCTGTCTGCAAAATACAGAATATAATGACCAATGTTGGGCAATTAGTTATTTAGTTACTTCTTTAAAAAAGTAACTGAATTATGCAAACAACAGTTTTTTGCAGCTATTTTTTAAATGCAGCCAAGGCGTTTTTAAATAAACATTTCAAACTATTTACAGAACAATCAGCTGTTCTGCATCAAATTTGATGCCACACAGATTATTTGTGCAAAAAAATAATTTCTGTCCACTATGAGATGAAGGAGAACAACAGCCTGATACCTGCAGGCCTGACAACAGGAGATGTATCACTGCTGTAACACCTGTAACATTCAGCAGTCGCCTCATTGTTCTGACACACAACAACAAAACTATTGACTACACTACACACTAACTACACACTAACTACACACTAACTACACAAGATTTGTGCTAAACGTCGCAAATCTCTCACATCTCAAAACACCGCCGTCACCTAAAACTTCCCCCCTTCCTAAACAACTAAGTGGGATGTTGCCTTATATCATTTTTTGATTGGTCCACATAGTACATTTTTCCACCAATAGGAAAGGGTGGAGTTTTTTGGTTTTGGTTTTGCTCACAGGTGGAGAGTGCTTTCCTTATAAAACGCAGTTTTTACCGTTTCTTCCCGCAGTAAATATAAACAACGACAATATTCAGGAAGAAAAACAAACATTGCAGATATTTTTATCATAACTCTGGTTTTACGTGGCCGATCAACACAATTTAAAAACTGGTATAAAGTCCACACTTTTCCGTCAGTTGTTCCGTCTGTCCTGCTCACATCTCCAATGGTTGTACACGTTGTCATTAACGTGGCTTCACTCCACATCAGCCATGCTGCTTTGCTAGCTAAAACACCGGTGTCGGCACATAAGGACGCTGTCATAGCCTGTCAACGACGTTGATTAACTGCGTATATACGAATGTGAATCGCATTATTGGCAGGACTATGGGATAAGGTGGCATCGTTCTGATCCCATACTGGAGCAGCCAGTCACTTACTGACTAACACTGCAAAACAGAATTGTTAAAGTTTTAATTTTCATTTCAATTTAGGTTGGATTTTTTTTTTTTGTGCGGATTTTTTTTTGTGCGCAACACAGATTTTCTGTGCGCAGAGACCGTGCCAGCAGTGCGCAATTGCGCACGCGCGCAGCTTGGAGGGAACATTGTCTATGGCTACATATTTATGTTCACCAGACACTTTATTAAGCACCCCTGGCTACCTCTTGCTCAAAAGCTAAGGTCATCTGCTAATCGGAAGGTTGGTGGTTCCATCCCTGGTTGCTCCAGTCTGCATGCCAAATATCTTTTGGCAAGAGGAAAAAGTGTTTGTGTAAATGGGGGAATGAGGCAAGTTGTGTAACCAAAATGTCTCAAAGAGATGAAATATCTTCATGCACCTAAAAAGGAGTCCCATTGCCTTTAACTCAACCACTTAGGATTATAATGACCTGGATGGCTTAGCAACAAGTTCAAAGATTCACTTTTGGTTGTGTTTTCACACTTGCTTGCAGCTCTGTGTTCAGTATATTTTGGTCCTGAGTGGCTTTTTAAGGTTACCCATAATGGCAGCTAATATCCACACAGCACTAAGGTACCACAGTAGGCAGCAAGCTAATGGTAACGTTGGAGTAACTAAAACACACATGTTGCCTCTGCACCTTTACTGAGGTGTTTTGATAACTTTAAGCCCTGCAGACACTACTTTGCTATTTTGATATAATCAAAGCCTGTCAAACATGCCAGGCCAGCTTATAGTTGCTGTCCAGAATAAGGGGAGATCAGTTATTGCCAAACTAAACATTTGCCAACTGTATGTCACTAAATGCAGTTGCAGAAAAATGAAACTGAATTAAAGTCGAAGCTATTTGATGCCTGCGAAGACTTTAAACTATTTAATAATTACTTCACATTCTTAGCGTGCTCAGTATGCAACACTTAAGCAGACGTAAAACTTCTCACTAAAATGTTACAGTCAGTTATTTTCGTGATGCCATAGCAGCAACGCTGCAGACTTAACTGCATGATTCAACAACGTGTGACAATGAAGTGGAAAAGAGAAGCTGGTCTGCACACACATACACACACATCAGACGCACAATTACACCTGCAGGCCCTTATGGGCAAACAGTGCAGTGTGTACAGTGTTTGTAGATGGATCTCTGTAAATTGGGGTGAGGGGTCCTTATTACATCACAGCTATCACTGTGTCAGGTTACATGTGAGTACTAATGCATGAAGCTGATCACAGAGAAGAGACCTTGAGGAGAGAGGTGGGAGTAGGCAAGGATTTCAGATGTGCTCAGATGTTATTTTTGTAGCAGCTACAGTTATTGTGCAGACGTACAACTTTAAGAAAAATGCTTCCTCATATCAGTACCTGTTGTACTTAGAGCATGTTATGTAATAGCAGCTTTTATTATGTGTAAACAGTCTCTAAGTCTGACCTTGTATTTGCACCAGACAAAGCGTCAAACCGAAACTGGCAACTTATGTGGCAAATTACAGCTACTGAATCAGATATTCAGTGAGGTAATGAGGATTTCTAAAGAAAAAAGAAAAAAAGAAATGTAAGTATGCTTTCCCTGAACCCCTGATCGGTGCTATGAAGTCTGTTCGCCTTTAATAAACACTGTGAGTGGATGTTGCTGCAGCAGAGCTACTTACTTACAGAAGAGCAGAGGTCATCTACACACACACAGAGGATGGATGGATGGATAGATGGAGGGAGTGAGAGGCGAGGTGAGGAGGGGATTTGAGCAGCCTCCTGCCTCCTGTCTCTCAGGTTTCTCCTCGCCTTCCCAGGTGTCACTCACAGTCTTAAACAGAGATAAATCCACAGGATGTAGGCAGCTCTGCCACAGTGATGGACAGATGACTTGGCAGGGTAAAGAAACTGACCAACCTGTCCACCAGTCCTTCTGACAGCTCACCCTTCCACCCTCCCTTCCGTCCTCCACGCAAAGCGTCGCTTCACTGGCCAGATAACAGGAAGGACTAAATAAAGACACAGAAATACAGTGGAGACAGCTCAGGAGAGGAGAAACTGCTGCTGAGGAGGGCTTTTTAATCAGCCTGCAACTCCTCCCCCACCAATCTCTGACTTTGGCCCTCCCTCGTTGGTATGGCGACTGCCAATTACCACTCGGGAAAACACGAGCCTCTGCCTCTCAGCCCTCCCCCTCCTCCCCCAGAGCCAGCCTGTGGTGTTGACAGGGCGCACACACTAGCGTGGCGACATCTATGAAAGCATGCGTGTGTGTTTCTGTGTGTGAAAGAATGCATATAACAGTGCATATTTGTGTGTAAATCTGAACATGCACAGTATCCTTGTTTCTATGTACTGCACATAAAGTGTCTGTGTGCGTGACTCCAACTCTTTAAGGAACAAAATGAAACACTGACCGCCACAGTGAGGGGATTTTGTCAATCTGTCATGCTGTGGGGAAGTTTTGCTTTGGGTCTACTTGTTCCCTTGGAGGAAAGTTTCAGGATGTTCCTCTAAATGCTCACCTGTAATCGAACATTTCTATAATAATTGGTAATAAAACACAAGATCTCACAGAATGGCTGATGAGCATAAAAAGTTATGTGTGCAGGGCACAGATTTTACTTTTTTGTTTGCCTCATGTCTTCATTTTTTAAATGCTGCTTAGTGGTTAATTAGCGAGCGTGGCAAACAAGTCAGCTTCTTCCATGCAAACTATGGGCAAATGAAGCAATTAGCTAGGGCCCAAAGAATTCTAATTTCACCGAGCAACAGTCTTTGCCTCAATCTCAGATCCTCTACCAGAGGCCTGAGACTGCGCTCTTCTGGACAGAGATCTCAGATGTTGTTCCTGGGATCTGCTGGAGCCACTCGCCCAGTTTAGGGGTCAAAGAGCTCATGTCTTCCTCTGCTTAAAACAACTTCTTCCTAGAGTT
This sequence comes from Haplochromis burtoni, assembly GCF_018398535.1. Classification (NCBI taxonomy): domain Eukaryota; kingdom Metazoa; phylum Chordata; class Actinopteri; order Cichliformes; family Cichlidae; genus Haplochromis; species Haplochromis burtoni. The sequence continues at coordinate 271,135 of NW_024582547.1, read as the reverse complement.
CTGTCCTTTTAGAATTACAGGCCTACTTCCAAACTGCCGTTTATTTCAAACTGCCATCGCTCATTGAGTCCACTTTACTGAAAATTACTAATATTTTTATGCACTTAGACAAAGGTGAATTTTCCATTGCAGTTTTTCAGCAACCTTTTTCTTATTAATGGATTATAGAACTGTTTTCGCATCACTGGCACAGTGATGTTCTCAAATGGGTTTCATCATAATTATTTTAAATTTTTCTGTTAAGCCCAGCAGCCTCAAAACAACCTCAAAAGCCTCTCCATTTCTATTAAGAATTGGATGTCCCCATATTTCCTCCATCTCAACCCTGGGATAACTCGGGTTCTTGTGTTTGACCCTGACAGCTTCTCTAAGGAGGCCGGTCATTATATCGGCCCCCTTTAAAGCAAAACCACGGTATCATCTTTGACCATGATGTCTTTTATCCTGTCTTTCTTCTCTCTCCCCAACCGGTCGCGCCCCTCCCCGAGCCTGGTTCTGTTGGAGGTTTTTTCCTGTTTTTCCTGTTTTTCCTTCCCACTGTCGCCAAAGTGCTTGCTCATAGGGGGTCATATGATTGTTGGGTTTTTATGTATTATTGTAGGGTCTACCTTACAATATAAAATGCCTTGAGATGACTGTTGTTGTGATTTGGCGCTGTACAAATAAAATTGAATTGAATCGATCTGAAGTTTGAATCTTACATCTCTAAGTTTATCCAGTTTTGCAGAAGTATTGCAAAAATTAAACATTTACTGTCATTCAATAATTTGGAACTTTCAGTGTGCACTTGGATTCTCTCCTGCTGTGATTATTGTAACTATTGCGTTATATGCATCTCTGTCTTCCTTAGCCTGACTTCACTTGGTTGAGAATGCAGCAGGTAGGCTGCTAACAAGAGCTAGAAGGTAGGCGCACAACACTCACATTCTTTCTTCACTTTACTGGCTTCCAGTGAAATTCAGCATCCACTTTAAAATTCTATCATCAATTCACAAAGCTCTACATAGCCAGGCTCCAGCTACCATGGAAGAGCTACTGAGACATTATCATACTATGTTTTCTTGACTAGAGGTGCAGGTTGGACTCGGGAGAAGAGTTCAGCATGTTTATTTACAGTAATTAAAGATTCAAGGTTAGCTTAGCCTGGGCTCCCACAAACACATGCACAGAATAAACCTCTCTCAGGAATCTCTCTCTTGGTAACTCACTCAGTTTCCACTTCCAGGTTTTCTGCACAGAGGAGAACAGAAGGTTAGACAAAGTCACAGAGCAAAAATAAAGCAGCAGGCAGGTAAGGAGGCACCATCACTAACTTGGTCCCAAAAAATGATCAGGCATCAGATGAAGGTCTTCCTTCCTATTAAGTAGAAGACTCAGGTAATAACCAACAGGTGAATTGGTTAGTTCCAGGTGTGCAGATTCTGAGGGTGGGAAACCAGAGTAGGACCCACCCCTGAAACACAGCGTGTGGCTAGCACACACACTGACACCAACATTCAGATAGACAGGGAGAACGAGAGATCATGCAATAAAGAGAAGAGAAAAGATAGAAAAGAGTGAGGCAGCTTAGGAGGACTTGAAGACCATGACACATCCGGTAGGTCTGGTCCATGTTATGACACTTAATCAAAGACTGTGAATAGAAGAAACTATTAAATGACCCCAGAAACTCATCGGGAAAGTGTTTACTGCAGTCAACGATAAAGGAAGCAGAACATTTTGGAAACAGAGGAGTCGCTCCCTGCTGGCCATTAGAAATAATACAATTAAAAGCCACACAACCACGCCCATCCTTTCTATACAGAAGTTATATTACTCAGGCTAAATCAAACAAATGTTCATTCATAATCCAACTGTGGCTACACTGATTTTAATTCAGTTTGACACTATCACAGTGATTCAGAAGACAACCCTTTTCCCAGTGGGAATCTAACCCTAACCCTACGATTCTTCTCCTCCTTTTTCTTCTGATCTCTCATTCTCTGTTGTGAATGTACAAATTTAGTAACGCCCCTTCCCCTCTAGGCAACATTGAAGTCATTCTGGCAGTGGTGACTCGACTGCTATCACATTCCATTTGTAGACATTTCAGATAGATCGTGTTATGTAAAGAGCAGCTGTGGCTGGTCACTGTGTTGTGTGTTTAACACCGTGGTGATTAATGAGAGCAGTAACATTAAAATATAACCTGTTGTGCAGGAGTAGTTATTGAGGGTTTTACGCAACAATGAGTTTACGTACAGAAGAGTTGTTTCTTTCCATGCTGTCTGATCATAGACTGTGTTTAAAAGATGGGGAAAAACGGCTACATTTTAATTAGGCCATTTTTGATGACGCTTCATTTAACAGTAGATTCATCTCTCAGGTTCTTCCTCCTGAATGTTTCATAGATCAGATTTAAGTGGCTTAACAAAAAAGTAAGGAAAATCACATTCCGAAAAGGAGGATAAAACAGATCTACATCATTGCTGAGACGTTGTTGGCTCATGAGTATGTATCCAAGTAACCACTTGCTCATCATGAACCCTCGCTAACCACTGGGTGGCGTCATGGTGCTCATATCCATCTTTTATACACAGTTTCAGACAGTGACATTTTAGGATGATTAAGATCATTTTTGCCACAGTGAATATTTAAGGACTCAATTGGATAACTACACAGGTAATGAAACTAATATTTCACAAAGAAGTCAGTCCATTCAAGTTTATGTAGAACTTTTGCATTAGTCACCTCTTATCTTGTACAGTGGTCCCTCGTTTATCGCGGGAGTTACTTTCCAAAAATAACCCACGATAGGTGAAATCCGCGAAGTAGCCAACTTTATTTTTTACAATTATTATAGATGTCTTAAGGCTGTAAAACCCCTCACTACACAATTTATGCACTTTTCTCAGACAGGCACGAACATTTTCACACTTTTCTCTCTTGTTTAAATGCTCTCAAAGTTCAAACCTTTGTAGAAAAATAAATGGTAAATGGCCTGTATTTATATAGCGCTTTACTAGTCCCTAAGGACCCCAAAAGCGCTTTACATATCCAGTCATCCACACAGGTAAGCTACATTGTAGCCACGGCCACCCTGGGGTGCACTGACAGAGGCGAGGCTGCCGGACACTGGCGCCACGGGGCCCTCTGACCACCACCAGTGGGCAACGGGTGAAGTGTCTTGCCCAAGGACACAACGACCGAGACTGTCCAAGCCAGGGCTCGAACTGGCAACCTTCCGATTACAAGGCGAACTCCCAACTCTTGAGCCACGATCGCCCCGTAAGTCCAGTATTATAGAATGTGACACTTCAGAGTCACACTGCTAGTGATTGAAGATTTATGTAAATTTGACAATCTGAACGCATTCTGTACTGCACAGGAGACATAGCACGAGATTGATTGACAATGGTCTACAGCCAATCAGGACGCAGAACACAATGCGCTGTACGAAAAAAAAAAGGCCTGCAAAATTGCATCCAAAAAAATCTGCGAAACAGCGAGACCGCAAAAGGTGAACCGCGTTATAGCGAGGGACCACTGTACCCTTCAGATTCCAGCAATTGAGTTACCTAATCCCCTTTGATTGTTCACCAAGTCCTTTTTAACACTTCATGGAAATATTGTGCTGTTAATGCTTTTTTAGATTTCATTTTTAGAGTTTGTTAGTTTAATTGAGTACTTTTTGTGTTTAAGTGTACATCTACCACTGCTTTGATGTACATTTAACAGACTTGAATTCTAATGTTATTGCAAAGATTGCTTCTGTTGGTCCCTATTTACCTTGATGCAAAACTTGACAAATAAAGGTGGAAATGACATACCTAGCTCAAAATCTCTCATATTCTCTGCAAGACAGCAAGCTGATGAAGAAAAAGTCTCTGATTGACTGTAAGGTCATATTCTGCGACTCTCCATAGTCCAGACTCTACAGTTTACTGGTTTATTGCAAAGCTGCAATCTTGGCAGTAAACCAGTTTAAACACGTCTTGTTACATCTTTAAACACAATTAGTAGGTTGTAAAAAGGGAATTATTATCACCATTGATGTAATTACCTGTTGATTTTAAATGTATATCTCCAGTATCTTGGATTAGAGTAATTTGAGGTAAAGTATTGCCACATTATGCTAGTATATTTTGAGCGGCTCCCATTGGTAAAGAAGTGCAGCTGAGGTCAAGCATGATGAGGACTGTCTGCGTCAGTGATGGGTATTCACATGCTGACAGCCTCAGAGCCTTGCACATGTACAAGCTATATTGAGTAAGGTCAGACTTTCCAAAAGGAGGCTTGTCAGATGTTGCGGGACCAGCTGGAGAGTCTTTTAAAATAACTTTGTAGCACATGGTGAAAAAGATGTTAGAGGTGAAAGTTCAGCTGCGTTTTTCTGGAATGAATCCTGAGGGTGGAAAAGAAAAAAACAATGAACTACTGAACTCTCCGCAGCAGATTAATTACCCTGTTACAGAATTAAAATAAATCCCTTTAGAGTTCTTTGCTGCTGCCTTGCACTGAGTTTTCACTGTTTGTTCTCTTTGTTTAATCTGTCTTTATTGCAATGAAATTATAATAATTACACTGATGCCCAGTCACATATTTATGTATTCTATGTGCACTTTAAATTCATATAATGTAGATTTTTTGTTTATTTCTTATTGTTTTACAATTTGGACAGAAAAAATGAGAAACAGAAAAAAATCTATGATGAGGACACAGACTTCATTTCTTATTTGTCCAATAATTTTATGGTTTTGATCTATTTGACGGATGTTTGCACTAGTTCATTTTTTGTTGTGTGAATAACTTCGGCAGGGTGTGGCTTGTGGCTCAGCTGCAGGGGAGGTGTGGAGCAGTGTGTTCAGGGTGTGGTGTCAGGGGAGGCTGACTCACACACCTGACCTCCATCATCGAATGTGTCTCCCCTTTAAAGGATGTTGCCGGCACTGGAGGGGAGAGCGGTGTAGCAGCTGGAAAGCTGCTCAGAAAGAAAGTGCCTAATCGTATACACAATAAAGCACATAGCAATGTGCAATGCTGTGTGTGTGTCCTCATTTGTCTCACAGTGACATTTTTGTGATCTTTGCATGTAACCTGCCAAGGGACTGCACATGCCAATTAGCTTTAAGCTAACTCTGGTATAATTCATCAAATGGCAAGATTTCTGTTTATATTGTAGATCATCCCTTTTCAAATAAAACCGATTAAATGAAATTAAACTAGTAGGCCTCACTTTAGTATCCGACTACACTTCTCTAATCCGAACGACATTCCAATGTCATTGCTGTATATTCTGGTATTGTGGATCAGTGAATCAATGTCTTGTTCACTCTTGGCAAACAGCTTGATGTCATCCATGTAGAGGAGGTGGCTGACGATTGCTCTGCTCTTAGTTTGAATCCGTCTTGTCTTGTCAATGAGCTGACTGAGGAGGTTGAGGCCTATGCAGATCATCATTGGGGACAGAGCATCTGCTTGGTAGATCCTGCACTTGATATTGACTTGTGCTGCGGCCTTTAAATTGGCCTCTAGTGTTGTATAACACATCCCCATTGAATTCCTGATGAAGACTCTTAAGGTCCAGTTGATCTTGTACAATTATAGGCATTCTAGGATCCAGTTATGGGGCACTGACTCATAGGCCTCTCTTTAATCAATCCAGGCAGTGCACAGGTTGGTCGGCCTGGTCTTGCAGTCTCAGGCGACTGCTCTGTCTACCAGTAGCTGGCGTTTTGCTCCTCTGGTTTTCTTGCCATTTCCTTTCTGTGCCCCGCTCGTGCATTGAGCCATGTGGTTATTCATCTTAGCCAGAGGATGTACTTCCTGAGGCAGCTGAAGAAATTCAACCTGCCAACACGGACGATGATGCAATTCTACACTGCAATCATCGAGTCCATCCTCACCTCCTCCATCACCGTGTGGTACGCTGGAGCCACTATCAGGGACAAACAGAGACTGCAGCGTGTTGTGCGCTCTGCTGAGAAGGTGATTGGCTGCAGACTCCCATCTCTGCAGGACCTGTACACCTCCAGGACATTGCGGCGTGCAGCTCGGATCTCAGCTGACCCTTCTCACCCTGGACACAGTCTGTTTGACCTGCTCCCCTCAGGCAGGAGGCTCCGGTCCATTCGCACCAGAACCTCTCGCCATAAGAACAGTTTCTTCCCCTCTGCTGTTGGACTCATGAACAATAACCATGACTGTTCCCACCACTAACACATGACCCTACGCTGTGTTCACTGCATCATTCCATGTTTGCACTGATTACCACCTGCACTCATGTATATATCTATCTACTTAGCACTTAATTTTTATTTTTATGTTTATTTAAGCGTTGTCTGACAGTATGTTTGCACTAAGTACCGCAGCAATTTCCTAATGTTGTAAACCTGCTCAACATTTGGCAATAAAACCCTTTCTGATTCTGATTCTTCTGATGCCTGTGGTACTGAGGCAGGATATCGGCTGGTAGTTGAATGGAACCAGTCCCTCCTCTGCTACAGGTTTCTCCAGAAGCCTTCCAGGCTGTCCTCACATAATCCCCTGACCCGTTGTCCTGGCTCCCCCTTGCCATAGTATTTGTGTTGTACCTCGTCAGTCTCTAGCCGTGATAGCAGTTCCTTCTTCCCAATTTTGGAACACTGAGCAACCATTGTTTCGCCATCAATCTGGATGCTGGGTATCAGAGATTTCATAAGTCTCTCATTCTATTCATATAACCCCTTCCACTGAGGTTACTTGCGTAGTAGCATTCCAACAGCACTCAATTTTCATCTCTTGCCCACTTATGCCTTCTTGTTCCAGTTGCCCACTTTTCAGTGTGTCCTGGTTCCTCAACACCTGACGTGGACCTTGTTAATCCGGGTGATGTCTGAGCTGGCATCGCTTCATTTTTCTGTCTCTTGCTCATGTCTGAGGTAGGCTTGATTGGCATTGAAGTCTAGCCTAGGGACCTTTACTGGACACAGATGCACCAGTTGGGAGTGTATATCTAGTATATCTATATATAGTCCAGTCCATTTGGTGGACATTGTTTATAATCGGTCATTCTGCATTATCGCACACACACCCACAAGGGAAATCTGAAAAATCCACTTTTGAATCAAATGATTAACACGACGCAGCATGCAGCCCTTCTCAAAACATCAAGGTTTATTAACTTATATTAAGAGAAAAAAAAAGTGAAGCTGATAATGACGCTGAAGTCTGACGTAATCATGACACTCACGTTTGTCCTCTGCAGTGACAAAAAACGAATCAATGCAGGCGAGTGTTTCATTTTACAGAATAAGGTAGAAAACATTCATTATATTATTCCCACGAAATTAAAAATTGCATAATGTTGGTTTTATAAATAAATAAATACACATACACGTGTGAAAACAGATGGAAACACACGCTTACACACTGGATTGCCCTCGTCCTTCGGCAGCAGGCAAGTTTCTCTCTTTCTTTCCTACTTACTCATTAACACACACAGGGAGATGGTGTACGAGCACACAGCATTACAGAAATTAAAATCTATCCTGGGGAGCTGCTGCCACCAAGGAGGCTGTTTCATATTTGATGAGCAAACACAGAGATCTCGCTTTCTGTTTCTATCCTTTCATTCAAGCCTGGCTGAATGCACAGTTACAGACATAGAGATAACAAACATTCATCTATACGGTTTTTCTGAAGACAAACTAAATTTTCAAAGGGAAATATTGATGATAGAGACCACACTCTTGTATAGCTGTGGAAATGCAGATGTTTGGAAAATCTGCTTACAAAATCACAACAAAATGTGCTAGCACAATCTGTTTTCTCTTTTCAACAGACCCAACTAATTAGCATGTATTGCAAAATGAAGCATTTGGACAAAATATGTCCTCTGGGAAATTCTTTAAATGCAAAACGAAAATGCTTATTGTGGAGGATCAGGAGAGTCAAGCACATCAAAATAAAGCAATCTGAGTTATGGTTGAGTTATATAGTTATAAAAATATAATAATATAGTTATAATATATAGTCCTTTGGTCCAACTCCCGAAAACTTGTTTACGTCTTTGAGCTGACGGTGCCGTGGGAGGATGCAATTGAGGAAGCAGTTGAGCGTAAGAAGCTGCGGTATGCCAACTTGGCAGCTGAGGCAGAGGACAGAGGCTGGAAGATCAAGGTGCGCCCGGTGGAAGTGGGGTACAGGGGCTTTGTTGCCAGTACAACAGCAAAACTGCTTAGAGAGATTGGGATCAGAGGACAGGCGCAACGTCAGGCTATAAGACAACTAGCTAACACTGCTGAGAGGACCAGTCACTGGCTGTGGCTAAAGAGGACTGACAACACTTGGGCAGCTATGTCAGTCAGCTAACCGTGAGACACACGCCCAGGATTGATTAACCTGTGGTGGGCCTGCCTTAGTAGAGGGTGTCAAAAGGGTAGAAAACACTAGAAATTTTGCTGGGTTAGGGTTAGGATCTCTAATTCCTAAACCCCAACCAAGGAAGGGAAAAAAGGGCAGATTAGCCTGGGATACAAGACTGAAACACCCTGTGAAGTTGAGGCACACATAGATGTGTCCCGCTGGTAAAGTCTCTGGACTGCCTTTCCTAATAACCCCTCAAGACTTACTCCACTTGAAGCAATGCATTATCAGGGATTGTAACATCTAGTCCTTTACTGAATCATTTGAGAGACATTGATGACGTAATTCTATATTTAATCATTGAAATTTACTATAAAAAGCCAAATTATAAGTAAATATTTCTAAATGAACTATTAATGCATTAATAAATACCCAAATAAATGGAAAGTGGAATTAGAATAAGAAACCTTCATTAAATTCTTAATTAAAACGTCATTAAAAAAAAAAAGTCACATTTAGGATTAAAAAAAAAAAATCCATCCATTTTCTAAGGAATGAAGCCGAGACCTCTCTTTTCCAGCCACCGTCTCCATGCCAGCCGAGGCTAACTGAGAGATGTAATCTCGAGGAGACATCCTGGTCATATGCCCGAACCAGTTTACCTGCCTCCTTTAAATGTGGAAGAGTAGCAACTGAGCCACAGATTAAGGAATTCTGTCTTATTATTCCAGCATTATTCGTGTTTCTCATTTTAACTCTTTCTCCTCTGCTGATGTTTTTATGAGCCCAGTGGTTAGTGGTTAGATGTTTCGAAGTTTATTGATTGCGCCATTTTGTAAACATGATGTGTGACGATGAAAAAATGATGGAAAATGTAAAGATTCACTCGTTGTGTGTGTTAAGCTGACCTGGCTGAACAGGAGGTTCCAAAGCATCATTTATATAATCTTTGAATACAAGATACAGTCGACTATGAATGCCATTTGTTTTGCATGGAATGTCCGTATTGTATGCTGTGACCATAGCAGGGAGATAACTTGTTTCTATAAATGATTTGGTTTTTCTTATTATTCTTTCTGAAAAGCCACACAGAGTGCTGTTGTGCTCTGTATTGTTGTTTGACCCCTTTGCAAAAGGGAATTAAAATTTCACAAAACAACCTATTTGTGTGAAAATCGATTTATGTCAGCTTTCCATAATAACCCATCTAATATTATGTAATGATAAAACTACTTTAGTGTGTGTAGAAGGTGCTTCTGGACAGTGTAATTTCTGCTGAGTCTACTGGCTTCTATGGAAGCTTGAGGATGGAAGGTCATGCTACAGAAGTTGGCCGTGGTAACTGGGAAGGCACCTGGAAACAGAAAACAAAAACAGCATTGACAAGAGTTTCCAGTGAGCCAACGAACAAAATTCATCATGTTAAGCACACAAACATGCTTCAATAATCATAAAAATTTAAACTCACAGGGTACTGTCAGTCAACCCAGCAAAAATCATTTTGATGATGTGATTAAGTAACATATTCTCACGATACCTTTTTCCCACTACGAAAACCCCCCCATCCAAAGCGGTCATGGATACGTTTATTTTTAGTCGCCTTGCTCCAGACTTTGCTTCCTCTACAGACGACATCTCAGTGGGATTAAAGAAGTCCTCAAATTTCAGTTTCATATTTACGCTCAGCTTTCTCATCAGCATCAGTACAGCATGCACATCATTGAAGACACAATAGCTGACAAAAGGAAGCCTTGGTGAAGTCCAATACCCTACCAGAAATAAGTCTGACTCATTGCTGACAATGACCAAGCTTTTGTGTGGGGATCAAATACCTTATACGTAAAAATGAGCCACATACCCAGGCCATACTCAGGCTGCTCCAAACATATAGGTATTCTACACATAAATCTATATTATGTGAATCATATAGATCCATATGTTAATCCCAGGAACTCAGCTGTAAGGTAAACTTTCAATAATTCAAAGTAAAGAACCCGTTTTCCTTGTTCCTTTTTCTGTTAGTGTAGCACTTCATGTACAGTTTTCCTATTTTCAACTGCAACCCATTACACAATCATCTCCAAATAACTGAAGAGACAGCACGCACATGGACAGACACACGTTACCCACCATCAGTGGCTATAATCGTGGAAGCTGTCTCAGTCAGCCAAATAACATTTTCCCTGCAGGGAAACAGATGGGGGAGTTTCCCCTTCAGGCTGAACAGTGCAATGAGAGATGAGACGCTGCAGTGTACCTCTCTTCTCAGCAGAAGGATAAATACACCTCCTCCTGTCTCTTAAACCTGCTGAGATCTCTATTCTCTCTAAACAGTTACAGCACCTCCGATAATGATAGCAGGGGTATTTTCAGCAGCAGGCTCTTATCTATATCAATGCCAATTCATTTGGCTCAGGTAGAAGGTGAGGAGGCAATAATGTCCTTCCAGAAAAACCTACTATTCACAGTAAAATCAAATTCGCAGCATCTGTGAGATGGGTTTTTGAGACAACAAATGAACATAAGCACAGGAGTTTCATTGCAAACCTTTATAAATTCTGCTGTCACCAAAAGGAGGCGCATCATTCACCTCACCTGAGCTAGAGAAGAATACACTTAATGCCGGAGGCAACAATTGCACATAATACCAGGAGCAAAGGTCCTGAACGCCATTTAAACCATCGCATCCTGTTTAACCCTCTCAAGGCAGGCGTTGCCGATTTGCAACAGTTAAAAACTAACAACCTGATTACCCCACAAAAGAACATGTGTTTTGTTCAGCCTGCTATCACACAGCTTCCCATCCAGTGTGCTAGGGAATGAGACACAGGAGGAGAGCACAGGTGGGAGTAATCACACACAAGGCTGGGAGGGAAGCAAAACTGAACACGCTACACACCAAACAAGGAAGTAGCAAAATAAAACAGGAAACACGAGACACAGACTGAGACGTGGACTTGACACTGGAACTGGGGAAGACATGAAAAGATGACGTGACACGAGGAACACCGGGGAGGCACAGAGACAGAACCCAAGAGACTAGAAACTATAAATAACAATGAAGTCAAAGACTATTAATAATTCAAAAACACCGGGTCACAGACCCAGGCCCATGACACAGACACCAAACCCCCTACCACCTACAACAAAATAGCTAAAATAGGTCAGTAAGATAAATACCATAACACAGGATGAAATCACTCACTAAGGTAAGAAAAGTGCAGAAATGATCACAACTAAATAGAATTAACAAAAGTGTGTAGTTGATCTAAACTCAAGGTTAGCAGAATAAAAACTGCATAGAGTATTTAATATTTTAAGTCATCATAATATGGAACAGAGAGTCTTTCCACTACAAGGGTGCACATTGCTGTCACATGATTTGTAGACAGTACACGTTTCGTGAGCAACTTTTATTGTTACTGGGACGATCTTAGAAAATATCCCACTTCTATAACTTTCGTTAATTGTTTTTTTTTTAGGATTTAGATTTTTTAGAATAGCATTAATATCGAGCTTTGTGAATAAATGGCCCAAGTATTTCTGTCAGTAGTTAGTACAGACCAAAACTTTAACTTAAACGACTGGAAAATGTTCCAACATTTAAAACTCATTCCAAAACAATTGAATTGTTCCCTTATACATTCTAGATCTGTAAATTGGCAAATCTACAGTTTGTAAATGTTGTTTTTTAAGCCTTCAATGTAATAGAAACCCCCCCAAAAATGAACAACTTGTTTTTCTTGCTCTTATTAGAATCAAAGTGTAATGCATCTATGCATTTTGTATCCCACTGAAGAATTAAGCAGGAACATTTATAGATGGTTGAAACCCACTTACTAGGAATTTTAAAAGTCATAAATGTGTTTTTATTTTAAATGATTGTAAATTAGAGGCATGTATATAATGAGGTCGGTTTTCATAATGAATTATGTGTTGTGAGTGGCTGTGTGCAGACAGGAATAGGACCCAAGGTGCAGACTCCGGAGACAGATGTGAACTCAAAACAACTTTAATGTTAAACTCAAATATAACATAACTGGAAAAATCAAAATAAACTTACACCGGCGGACTGACAGAACACACAGCTAAGTAAACGGTAGATCGCGACCCAGACACAAAGAAACACAGGGCTCAAATACACAGAGGGAGCAATCAGGGAATGGGTAACAGGAGGGAAACACAGCTGGGGCAAATCAGAACTGACGAGACAAGGAAGCGTAAACTGAACACACTGAGATAAGACAGAGACCGTCAAAGTAAAACAGGAAACACCAAACAGACTGAACAAAAGACACAGACTCACATGCAGGCACTACAGTGGGACCAGGGCAGACACAGACACTGACTGGACACGGGGATATAGAAACTAAGGATCAGAATCAGAATCAGAATCAGAATGGGG
>NW_024582547.1:232832-239672 GCF_018398535.1 Haplochromis burtoni | reverse complement strand
CTTCGTGGTCTAAAGAAAGCCGGGTAGTACGTCACAGGCTCTCTCGGTGGACTGAAATGCTGCTGTCTGCTCCTTGCTATCTAAAACAGCGGTCCCCAACCTTTTTTGCGCCACGGACCGGTTTGTGCCCGACAATATTTTCACGGACCGGCCTTTAAGGTGTCGCGGATAAATACAACAAAATAAAACTAGTACCGGCACCGAAAAAAAAGAAGATTTATTCATAACACACGTGAAAAGACCCAGGAAAACCGAGTTAACGAAAAAACGATAACAAAATAACGCTAAAAACCGCTAAAACCCCTGAAAACCATACATTTCACACCCGAGTCTCACTCTCGCAGCCCGGTACCAAATGACTCACGGACCGGGTCCGGGGGTTGGGGACCGCTGATCTAAAATATAATAGGGCGCTGACATAAACTCTGGACCGTCTCACACTTCTGTTTAATCAGTTTTCTGTTTGACGTTTATTCAGCTGTGTGAAAACCCCGGAGGAACCCACCCCATGGATTAATTAAGTTACATTTAATTTAATCTAATCTAATCTAATAACTTTAATCTCAGCCAAACCGATTTACCCACAAACAAATAAAACACTGAAAAAGTCAAACAATAAGATTTTTAAGTTATCTAAGTGACTTATATATCATGTTTAACCCGAGTAGCGAAAGACCACTTGGGGGTTTGAAAACGATGTGTCGGTTGGCTCAGATATTTGAAGTTTACACAGCCACATTCTCACCTGAAAATATGTTAAAAGGTTTTTTGCGACCCAGAAACAGAAATAAGAGTAATAGTAAAACTAAGCAGCTGCCGTCATTGTTGGAGACTGTAGTTGGCTGGGCTGTGCTATGAATTCTGCGATATGGTTTTTCAATTTTGTTGTCCTGGTGGAAAATTGGGAAAAATTCGGGAGAATGGTGGCTCCGGGAGATTTTCGGGAGGGGCACTGAAATTCGGGATTGTCCCGGAAAATGATTGTGGTAACATCACTAACCTTTTCAAACACCTCAGAGTAAATATCACAGAATATGACGAGCGTATGTTGAGGTGAACTGAAGAGGATGGGAGGGACAGGTGCTGCTAGGGCGTGACAGACATCTCTCACGGAGTCCTTTAGTGCTGCAGGCGGGCATGGTGTTCAAATAGCACAACTTTAGTTTTTTTTATTTCTATATGATGAACTCTGCATTATTAAGTGATAGGAACAAGTAATCTGATGTCCTGTAATCATTATGACGCTATAATTTGAGATACAATAAATAAAATAAGTTTTTGTACACAGTATCGGTATCGGATCAGTATCGTCGATACCACCCTGAATATTACTTGGTATCGGATCGGAAAGGAAATCAGTGGTATCGCACATCACTACTGCAAATGAATTGCGCATGAGCAAAGCCACTACTCCCGCACTGACTGTAACGCAGTCAGTTCTTCTTTTACTGTTATGTTGTTTTGTGGGTCACAAGGTTTAAAACTACTTATGAACACACACACACAAAGTAACTCCACCAGAGTGCCTATTGGCGGTCCACTTTTGCCGGTCAAAGCCCGGATAAAGGAGCAGGGTTGGAATTGTGACATTAAAAAAAACAAAAACAATAATTGCTAAAAGAAATTTAATCTGTAGTTCTAAATAAATTCTAAATACATTTAGGACGTTTTTAGCTCACTTTGTCTCTTCCACGATGTTATTTTTCTCTCCTACAACTTAGGTTACAATTATATTAGCATGACCAGTTATGCAAATTAGGCGATGACATCATTTAGCGACTTCTAGCGACTTTTAAGACAGCAAATAGCGATTTTCCTTACTGAGGAGTTGGCAACACTGCCTACCATAACAGGCAGAGGACAAGGAGCAGCTGATCTCCTGGTCCAAGCTGAGAAACTGGCTGCAGTGGGGACATATTCTCATTCACATCTGTGGGACAGTGCCAATAAGACAATATGTAATGATATCCAACAACAACAACGGTAAAAGTCAGTTCTAAATAATTATATGGTAAGATAATGGATATTTCAATGTTTAAACGTTAGAACCCACAAATTTTCCCTTCATGCAGTTTAATTTTTGATAATTTAATTACAATTCCAAGAATTTGACTTTGTGTAATATTAACTTCATTATTTTTGGTGATGGGCAGCTTAATGATTAAGAATTTTTATTTTCTTCGTACACATGGTCATAGGCACTTATAAATTTGTAGTTAAATATTCATGCGTTATCAATTAGTGCATGAAACATTCATATACATGATTTGTATATAAGCAGTGTTTGTAATTTAGCCCCATTGACTGCAAAGAATTTAAACCAATCCTCACAACCAGAATACTTTTTAATCCCTAAAGAAATTATATGTCAAATTATGTTCCATTATCCCGGGACTTTTGAGCCTTTTGCTAAACCCTTTAAATTAAAGCTTAAAGTACACTTCAATCACATTTTGGGGAATGTATGGCCTCTTGTATAAACTCTGATAGTGGATTTTTATTTATAATTTTGGTACCACAGGATCTGCTACCTGCAGCTTCCATCAGAAGGCTCAAACAGTTTGTGTGCTGGTCGACAGAGCAGCAGTAACAGGCTTGTCTGGTTTCCTCTGGGTCTACCTTCTCAGAGATTTGACATTAATTAGGCTAGCTGATACTAATTGCCATCATCTGTTGTCTGCTAGAGAAGATCTCTTGATGTTTGCCAGGCTACTCTGGCCTTTTAAGAACTACAGTCTGCTGTCGCTGTTGGTGGGAGTAAGCGACAAGTGAAAGAATCACTGGGGGGGAGGTTTGCCTATATCATAAAATGAATGAGGGGATACTGTAAGGTTGGAAAAATTAGTCTTACTCTGTTACTGTCAGTCTTTGTATCAGTGTGCTGCTCATTTATATGTTGTGGATCAGAAACTGCTCAAACTTCTTTTTTTTTTTCTTTTTTTTAATTTTAATTTATTTTTAGTTTTGCATGTTATATGCAGACAGTGAAGTTAAGATGACAAACACTGGACATGCTAAAAAGTCTGTTCCTCATTGCATCAATGCTTGGCTGTTTGTGTGTAGCCAGGAGCCTTACGATGAAGCATATCTTGCCTTTGGCTTCAGCTGCACAATGGTGGTGCCAAGGTAGGTATCCCTGACAGAATTCATTTCCCCTGCACTCGCTACCTGGGGGATGATCTGGCTCACTGTGGACACACCAACTCTGAAACAGGACGCAATGGTCATAAAATTAAAAAAAGGCCTTACCCAGCTAAGGAGGATATTATCACCTATCTTGTGCCCGGAGAGTTAGAGAGAATGCCTTTGGGATCCCTGCTGCACAGTTTCAGGTAAAAAAATAAAAATAAATCAGGTATTACAAATGAATAGGGGAGACAAAATTAGTGTAGTGTAAATGTAAATGCGTTCATCCCATTTTGTCTGATGAAAATAACTACATATACACGTACTTCTGTTATTCTGGGGGATTATTTGCGATGTGCCCCTCCCCTCACAGCAGGTGCCACACCCCTCACAGCAGGTGCCCCTTTCTACCAAACAGCGCAGAAAATTATGGAGAACACATGTCGCCTTCACACACTTCTCCGCAACTTCAGGACGGAGCTCCATGGAGCGCCGATACAACCTCCACTGTGAGGAGAGGATACTGAAGACACACTCCACTACCAGCCAGGCCCTGGAGAGGCGATAGTTGAAGATCCTCTTCTTTAATGGAAGGAGGCGTCCAGGGAAAAGCCTCATGAGCTCCCGCCACAGCGGGAATGCTTCATCAGCCACAAAGACATGGGGCTGGGCTCCACAGTCTTCTCCACCAGGTAGAGGCTGACGCGGGACAGCAGCTCCTCAAACTGGGCGAGGGACAGACGGTGGTACAGCTGAAAGCGTCATCCAGACGCAGCTCCTGGAGCAAGTGGTGAAACTCACCAAACTGCTCACGCTTCTGGAGGACCTGGAAGAGCTGATGGACCCAGGTATGGCGAGGACGTCCTTTATGCCACTGCTCTGCTCTCCACAGTAAATAGAGAAGGGAGACTCTCTCTTCAAACGCTAGATTGATAGCTGCCATCAAAAATTGCATATTTTAAAGTGCGACCAGTTTGCCTTGGACACGCTTCGAGGTGTGACTGTGCAAGCGACCAGCTAGGGGCGTGTGGCGCTTTTTGGTCGCTTCTATCGCATTCAGTGTGTATGCACCGTTAGTCTTCCATGTTCCTTCTTGCTTATGACATCTCCACAATATTTCACAAGGTAGCCACCTACTAAACACTCCTTGACCTTACAAAAAAAATAGGAAATGTCAACATTAATCTACCACAGTGGTTAAACTTATGACTATACCAAAAATCTTCAAGTATCTTAGTATCTCACCTTTGAATAAATTGATTAATTTGACCTCAACTTTGGGTTTAATCTTCACTCTTGGTTGCCTCGTTGCAATACACTGTACAATTTCTGTAATATTGAAGTCATATTTCTGATGTTAGTGATTTCCAGAACATAGTAGTGAGATGGGTGTGAGGGACAGACAAGCGAATAGGAAACCAAACAAGTGAAAATACAACATGCGAGCAAGTAAAATAAAAAGTAACAACCATTTATTTTTGCCATTTCAGAGGATATATTGTACTGAATGTTGTAAAAGCCTCAAAAGTGACAAACGTTCCTGTATGGCAGGGGTGTCAAACTCCAGTCCTCGAGGGCCAGCATCCTGCTTGTTTTTGAGTTATCCCTGCCCTACCTGCTGCTGATTACCTGGTTCAGGAGTGTTTTACCAATAAGAAGCTACAAGGGCAGGCTTGTTAAAGCCTGGAGTTTGACACCTGTGCTGTATGGTGTTATACAAATGTTGTAATTATTCAAACACACGTCCAAATGAACCTTCAATATCAAACTTTGGGATTTTGTGATGCATTTGCAGACATTTAGCACAGCTTTCAGTGGCTCGTTTTGGAGTGTTACCCCTTCAGTAGCTTTTCACTCCTGCTTCGTCCGCCATTGTTGTCTCTTTATAATAGAACATGCCCTGGAATGATGAGAGTTGGAGGCATGGGTACCCTCCATCTGCGGGGATGAAATGCACCGACCCAGGCCAGCCCACGTACGTGTCAATAAAGTGGCCCTGATGGTCACAAACCACCTGCAAAAGATGATAGATAGTAACAGGAAACTGTTTCCATAGCACTGACCATAAGGGCAGCTTGGAGACTTGATACGGATGTGGCAGCCGTTGATTGCACCCACCGCTTTCAGAAAAGCTTGGTGGCGTGCCAGCACTGCAAACCCACAGGACACTATCTCCATGTCCTTTGGGGTCTTTGGGAGGTGGATGATCTGGTGGTGAATGGCCACCACTTCTTCTGTGACTCGGTGAACAATGTAGTGGACAGTAGAACGAGGCATCCCAAACACTCTTGAGACCACCCTGTAGGATGCTCCACTTGCCAACCAGAAAAGAAACACCAGGGTCTCAATTGTGGCACCCCAACTATGCTGCCGATCCTGTTCAGGAGATTTAGCAACACTGCCAGAGACTCCCTGCTTAACCAAAAATCAGGCCTCGGATTCTCCTGGTTTAAAAAAAAAAAAAAAAAGAAATCCAGGACTAGGACACTCATGTTAATCCTGCAGTACTGTGGTCTGGTCTTGTCATTATTATGAATGTTGCTGTTCTTCTTAAAAAACAAACAATTTAACATGTTAAAACATTATTTTGATTATTATACTTACGTAAAAGAAGAGAAAATAAGTGAGAGTTTATGAATATCATTTCACCGAGGGGGAGAAGTGGTAAGGGTGGGAACAGCTGGTGATGCAAATCTGAAGGCTAGCCCGTCCCATTTCACAGCCTCGCACTTCTGGCCTTCAAAGGACCCAGCCTTTTTCTAAGGATGTGGCCTAGGACTTGGGACATAAAGTCGGACATCTTTCAGATGAAACTTAATGGAAGCAGGCGTGCAGCATAACTCTGGACTCTTCTTCGTCTGGTTTTTGAGCTGTCTGCCACACATGATTTTTTTACTTTTGCACAACGACTGATGTTTCCATAAGATCTTTTTGCTGAACATTCCAAAGCAATAACAGCAAGGTAAATAGTTTCCAACCAATGCTTTATTAGATGGCTGCTTCCATATTACAACTTCTCCTCTGCCCTTTTGTAGCACTTTGCTGTTGTGCTTTAAGTCTCCTTTATTGCGTAGTTGTTTCAAAAAGACTCTTCCTTTCTTTAGAACTCAGAGGGCAGCTAAAGGCATATGCCAACTCTGCCATCTCCATGTGCTTCCTCTGCAGATGTCTTGAAATGTTTGCTTGAGACTTACCGCAGTAAAGACAGAATGCCTCTTGACCCATACTCGTTTGTCCTTGCTTTTTGTACAGGTTTTTACAGTCACCTTTGATTTCACATTTATTTATTTTTTCTTGTGATTATTTCTCCTTTTCCCATGTGTTCTGAATTTCTTTTTAACAGTCACATTTCTCATTTCTTGATCATCTCTTGAAGTAGTGCTAGGAACTTTAGGGATCTTACTTGGCAGACTGTGGGTTTCACCAGCACTTGATTTTGAGCTCTGACTGTTGTATTCTGCGTCTGAGCAAATGGATAACTCCAGCTCTGAGGAATCACTCTGGTCCTCCTGAATACCTGACTGTAGGTAAAGAGAATAATTATCATGAGAAGAAGTCAAACATTAAAGACACCTTAAGTGTCATCTGGAAGATGAACTCCATCCATCCATCTTCATCGGCTTTGTCCGGGGCCGGGTCGCGGGGGCAGCAGCCTAAGCAAAGAGGCCCAGACCTCCCTCTCCCCAGCCACCTCCTCCAGCTTATCCGGGGGAA
>NW_024582547.1:229795-231718 GCF_018398535.1 Haplochromis burtoni | reverse complement strand
GAGGTTCGACTAACGGACGAACTCTCCTTTCCAGCAGATGAACTATCAAATGTAATTATAAGGATAGTTTTACGGCTTTATTACATAGTTCCAACTCCAAAAAGTTGAGACGCTGTGTAAAATGCAATGATTTTCAAAGCCCACATCTGAGGGTATGGGGGAGCATTAGTGCCTATGGAACTGGCAGCTTGCACATGTGGAAACGCATCATCAGCGCTAAAAGATAATACAGGTTATCGAGCAACATATGCGCCCATCCACACTTCTTTTCAGGGAAGGCCTTGCGTATTTCAGCAAAACAAGGACTGTTGAGCAGCTAGAATCTTACATCAGACAAGAATGAGAAAACATTCCGATCCTTAAAGTCCAGCATCTGGTCTCCTCAATTCCCAGATGTTTACAGTGTTGTAAAAAGAAAGGAACACTACACAGTGGGAAACATGGCCCTGTCCCAACTTTTCTGGGACATGTTACTGCCATCAAGTTCAAACTGATCTATTTTTTTTTTTTTTTTAAAATAGAAAACACATCAGTTGCTTAAACTGAGAATTTTTTCCATGTTCTACTATGACTAAAATATGAGTTTAGGAGATTTGAAAAACACTGTGTAGAATGTAAATAAAAGCAGAATTCAGTGTCCCAACTTTTTTAAACCTGGGACTGTAAAAGAAAAATGAACTAAAATGAGATGATATAGAATGCTGACACCTTTTATTGCATGGAAAACTTTTTGTCAGTCACACTAGTGCCATACACCAAAGATGACTTTTTGTTTTCTTTCCACAAACATTCTGTTGTATCAACCCACATGGCAACAGTTTGCAATTAAATCAAAAAGTACAACCATACGAAGAAAATCTGGTATAGTTCTGTTGAAAACCTCCAAATTGCTGATCCTTTGCTGCCAGCTTCGTCCATGCTATTTTATCTGTGCTACTGTTGACATAGTAAACATAACAGTAGAAATGACATGAACAGACTGGTTTGTCGTCACCAATATAACTTTTTTTTTTATTCTGAATTACTGTTTTCTGATATCTGGCTTACATAATTTATATTTTAAAAATGCTGAGTTTAAACCATGTGTTGTCTTTGTGCCATTTTTTTTTTTTTTTTTTTGAAATAATCAAAAAAAATTTTTATTACACCACTTAAAGTACATGACATCTTTAAAAGATTCAGAGAATCCAGAGAAATTTACTCTTGAAGATTAATGGTGAAAAACTAAAATTAATCAAAATGATCATTAGGTTCTACAGTAACATGGCTTTAAAAGCAGATATGATTGTTTTGTGGAAATCACAGCCAGGGAACCCATTTGGAAACTGCTGCTTTAAAAAAAAGCAAAAAAACAAAGAAATAAAAATCCAGCAACACTGGTTTATTATTTGCGCCTCACCAGATTTTAAAATGGTCTGAACATGGAAAACTGCACTATTGTCTAAATGAAAACATTTCGGGATTTGTGAGTGCTACGTCCTCCTGGCCAAAAAACGAGAGGGACCCTTCTACTTATTATCAGTGCTATACAGTAGTTCACAAGCTATGATCTGTGACTACATGGGGTGTTGGGGATTAGAGCGCTTCACAAATTTTTATCATGAACGGCTGTGTGCAGGCAGGAAAAGAAAGAACCTAAACGCAGACTCATATGGGGAGGTGACATGTAAACTCACTGGAACAGGATACAGATGGGGAACACAGCTGGGGCAAATTACACACACCAGACAGAGGACACAACCTTAAACATAAGAAATGAGACGAGGTACCTTCAAAGTAAGAGAAGCAACGCAAAACATGGCACAAACAAACAGGAGACTACCAAAGTAAAGCAGGAAGTAACGGGAACATGCACAGAGGTGCAGACAGACACAGAGACATGACTGACTGGGGAAACATGGGGAGACATGGCAGGCAGGGAAA
>NW_024582547.1:181690-229775 GCF_018398535.1 Haplochromis burtoni | reverse complement strand
TATATATATATATATATATAGATATAGATATAGATATAGATATATATATATGAGTTGAGTGATTGGATTAGGAATGCTGGTTCTGTCATTGGCTGAAAACAGAACACTTTGGAAGCTGTGTTAGAGAGGAGGTCACTGGACAAACTAACATAGCAGTGGAACAGTTTCTCTAACAGACTGTCACAGCTACACTATCGCAAGACTACAAACAGCAAATCTTTCATACCACATCGATCACCCTCTACAACAGCGGCCCACAATCCCCGGGCCACGGACCGTCAGTCGTTTGGTTCCGGGCCGTTAGAGTTGAGGCTCAGGTATGAAATGTATGGTTTTTATCAGTTTTTAGCATTTTTTAAAAATCGTTTTTATTGTTAACTCGGTTTTCCTGGGTCTTTTCACGTGTGTTATGAATAAATCTTCTTTTTTCCGGTACCGGTACTAGTTTTATTTTGTTGTATTTATCCGTGACGCTTTAAAGGCCGGTCTGTGAAAATATTGTCGGGCATAAACCGGTCCGTGGCGCAAAAAAGGTTGGGGACCGCTGCTCTACAACACATTTAAGCTGACAGCAGAAAAGCAGCTGCCAAATGTTACAAGTATTATTTTCTCTTAATATGTCTTATCTCGCCCTGCGACAGACTGGCGACCTGTCCAGGGTGTACCCTGCCTCTCGCCCTATGACAGCTGGGATAGGCTCCAGTGCCCCCCGCGACCCTGAAAGGGTTAAGCGGAAGCGAATGGATGGATGGATGGATGTCTTATCTCATTTCAAATCTTTGAAACTAGAGTCACATTAAAGTTTCGATATTTGCACATGAAAAGTCTTTTAAAAGATAAGCTGTCCACTAAAATATTTGTGTGTTGTGTTTTTCTTTTTAATAATGCTGTATATGCTGATATAATGCAAAAAGCCACACCATCACATAGAGACATTTAGACACAAAAATAAGAGCTCCAATTTTGAAATAATCAAAAAAAATTTTTATTACACCACTTAAAGTACATGACATCTTTAAAAGATTCAGAGAATCCAGAGAAATTTACTCTTGAAGATTAATGGTGAAAAACTAAAATTAATCACAATGATCATTAGGTTCTACAGTAACATGGCTTTAAAAGCAGATATGATTGTTTTGTGGAAATCACAGCCAGGGAACCCATTTGGAAACTGCTGCTTTAAAAAAAAGCAAAAAAACAAAGAAATAAAAATCCAGCAACACTGGTTTATTATTTGCGCCTCACCAGATTTTAAAATGGTCTGAACATGGAAAACTGCACTATTGTCTAAATGAAAACATTTCGGGATTTGTGAGTGCTACGTCCTCCTGGCCAAAAAACGAGAGGGACCCTTCTACTTATTATCAGTGCTATACAGTAGTTCACAAGCTATGATCTGTGACTACATGGGGTGTTGGGGATTAGAGCGCTTCACAAATTTTTATCATGAACGGCTGTGTGCAGGCAGGAAAAGAAAGAACCTAAACGCAGACTCATATGGGGAGGTGACATGTAAACTCACTGGAACAGGATACAGATGGGGAACACAGCTGGGGCAAATTACACACACCAGACAGAGGACACAACCTTAAACATAAGAAATGAGACGAGGTACCTTCAAAGTAAGAGAAGCAACGCAAAACATGGCACAAACAAACAGGAGACTACCAAAGTAAAGCAGGAAGTAACGGGAACATGCACAGAGGTGCAGACAGACACAGAGACATGACTGACTGGGGAAACATGGGGAGACATGGCAGGCAGGGAAACACAGAATGAAACACAGAATGTCTTGATGAAACAAGACACAAGAACTCACACAACTACACAGTCACACAGAGAGAGACACCGAGAGCAAAGACACAAGGGAGAAATACTAAACAATCAAGGAAATAAACATATAAGGAACTCACAATAGAATTACTAAAAAAGCAGAATATAACCCATAAAACAAAATACCACAAGAACACAAAACACAAAATGCTGGACCAAAAGGACCCAGAACCATGACAGTTTTATTGTTTTTTGTTTTGTTTTTGTTTTTTACATTTTAACAAGAAATTGCCAAACCACATCCCACCACAACTACATATATTATAACAACATGGTTGAGAGTCCAGATTCGAAATGGTTTACCAGCATTGGAAACGTCCCTCATTGAAAAGAGTGCACTGAAAAAATAAGAAACACATGACAAATGAGGCAAATGAACTGCTGAGTAGCTGACGTCCTACATCGAGCACGAATGGAAAAACATTTGGCCTTCGAAATTACAGCTAGTGGTCTACTAAGCTCCCACATGCTTGAGAGGATGTTGTAATACATGTAAGAAGAGGTGATGAAACACTGCACTCAAAACATTATTCGAGCATGTTACTGTAGTCAAATTCCAAATGAACATATGTTTCAATAAATAATCAAATGATTTCTTGTGTTAGCAAAAAAAAATTGTTTTGTTTATACTGGCAAATACAGCATCCCAACTTTTTTGAAAATAGCTTTAAATGACGTTGCACAAATGTGGGTAAATCGGATGCTGTCATGAGCAAGTGGAGCTTTAAAATTACAAAAATGGGACATGGTTTAATGTAGACAGTTATCTATTACATTTATCAAGAACAAGGAATCAGAAGTGTGGAAGCCACACACACACACACACACACACACACACACACACACACACACACACACACACACACACACACACACACACACACACACACACACACTTCTCTTAAAGCCCTTGTAAGTGCAGTCCAGCCTGGCTGCCCTCCTGTCGACCTCTGTGACTCTGCCACTGCTCTTTAATGAAATGGTAAACATTAAATGGCAGCTTCCTGCTTTAATTACTCCTTGGGAAAAGTGATCTAATTTAATTTTTTTATGGCTCTCAACAATGCTTTATTGCTTTGCCAGTTAACACTGCTTGCCTTGTGTTTTCCTTATTGTTCTAATGAGTGAATCACTGGTGGGATGGAAGGAGAAACTAGCGAGCCATAAGCCACTTTGCCCCAGCTCAGCCACACCCGCAGGGACAGCAAACACGACTGCTGTCGTCCACCCGAACTTAAGTGAAAGGACAGATGCAGAGCAGAGCAATAGCGAGCAATAATTCTAACATAATGATCTGTGAAGAAAGGGAGAAAGAGGGAAGATGGGAAACGGAGACAATAAGCGATTGAGATGGAGAAGACTATCATCAGGGGAGGCAGAAAGCAACAGCTTCACTAAACCACTTCAAAGGAATAATTTGGGAGTCGCTGTGACGCAAAATGCAGCCGCCTGACAAATTATTGATACCCAGAGCAGACAATTTTGCTGCATACTGTGGAAATAATATGATGTTGTTGCAACATCACTTAACCAAAAGAGTTTAACTTGGGGCTAGACAGATAATTCTGGCTTGGATATTGTGTTTTGGAACAGTGCTGGGTAATTATAACCAAACTATTGCTTTTAAATTACCAGCAAGGTAATGAGATGGTTTTAGGGAACAAGACTTTGGCTGTCAGAGTGACTCTCTGAATGTCAAATGAAGTGTGTCGAACATGCATATTTGTGGCTTTATCAGCGAGAACTTCACACATTGTGATCTCCAAATAGTTGTAAGCGGGACTTTAAATCCCAAATGGCTTGTTTCTGCAGTCTGAGGACAAGAATAGCAAAAAGATCACTGTTGCGGATTTTTCTCTTTTTGGTAGATACTTTTCCCTTTGTTATTAGGAAAACCATGTTGTACTGGAGTGTTAAATTCCTAATTCATCACTTCCTGGCTGCAGAACAGATTGGTTACCCGGTGCCTATTTTAAATTAGGCAAATGATTTCTTTTTTAATTGACTTTTTGCTAAGCCTCTCTTCTCAACAGTTAATTTTCAATCATATTTCAGCAACTATAGGAACTGCTCTGGAATTCTCCATATTAATGTGAGGTTCATGGTGTTTGAGGTGAACCATATTCTGCATTACACCGTGCAATTTTTAGAGTCATAGCTTATACATCCGTATATTTATATATTTAAATATACCTAAAAAAAGATCAAAGGTAGTACTAGACAACGAACATCATTAACTACCAGGTTTGGATGTGTATTTCTCTTGCTCCAGATTATGTTAAAAAAAGGAATATTGAAAATGTTTTTAAAGTATGCTCATTATGCAGTGGAAAGGATATTAATAGAAATATACTGGGAGTAATGCAATTCTCTGTTTTATATGAGATTAAGAAATAAGTATAGGATTCTGTGACTCTAATTATAAATGTATGTGGGCTGTGTTTATTGTATGCTTTATATACAATAAGGCTCAACTTGTTTTCCTAATGACCTTTATACAGTCACTGGTTGTTCTCTGTTTTGTATTTTCTTATCCAATTAAATGTACTCTGACTTTATATATGTTTTAAAAAAGGCTATTTCTCAGAAGCCTGTCCTGGATTCTACTATTATGCAGAACATTGGTTGCTCTGTCGTGCTGGTGAGTTAGGATTTAGATTTGAGGAAACTCACGCTCAGGCTATTTTTAGGAGAGCAGGTTTTCCAAACAAAAAATTAGTCTCTGTCACAGAAATAATTTCTTTTTGAAAATATAGAAAGCTAGCAGCCAAACATGTTAATGCATTGCCAAAATAAAGTCTCATTAACGTTTCAGTTTCTGAGAAGGATTATATTTTCATGAGACTTTTAGCATTACATGAAGTATGAAACAACATCATAGCTAAGTGCCAAATTGTACATTTTTTACAAAATACCGTGCAATGCAAAAGTGCATGAGCGATCTTGTGTCTTGACAGCCACTCTTCTCTTTAGATCATCTTTGATGGCACTTCAGCAAACAGTACATGGATGAACTGAATGGTTAGATGGTTATCTCTCTGGTCCCGTGTCTGGTCTTTGCTGGATATTTTTCTGTTTCTTCAGGACATAACTTTGAGATACTATTCATCTACTGTAGATGGTCTTTAGGCCTGTCACTTCTTCTTTTATGCTCCACTGGTTCAGTTTGCTTAAATGTTTTAAGAACAAGTTGCAAACTATGCCAAGATATCCCAAGTTTTCAGTTAATAGCTCTTTGGGAATCACCACGTTGGTGCAAAAGTTCTATTTTGTGTCCGTCAAACTGTGTTACTTTTGGCCTTTTTTTTATAGATTCAGCTAAAGAAATTATGCGTTAATACAATCATTTAGGAACAAAGTGCCTAAACATACAATGGTTCCTTGCTAGGCTGTCTAAACAAAAGACAACTGAAAATGAGGACTGGACTGAAAATGAGTGAAAACTCTTTGATAAAGTTTCCAAAAGTCCGGCTCCGTGGAAGGAAAATATAAATAAATTCAATGATGACTCAAGATGTTTGCACAGAACTGTGTGTAAATAAGAGCACAGCTGGAAGCATTATGTAGTATTTATAATTTATACTCCTGTCTGATAACGACCTCCAAATATGGCCATAAAATCAATTTTATTAATACAAGTGGGAGAAAAAAAAGGATGTAGTGCTCAGTAAGGAAAAAAAATCAGAGATATATTCAGTCTTAATTTAATTGGTTGACCAACAGGCTCCAGCTCTTAAGCATCACAGCCTTAGTTATTTTCATTTGGCCAATGTTATATTGCGTTTTTTCAGTCAGCCTTCAAAACTTTAATATTCTGTGTGTCCTGCATGCGTGATTCAATTACTCAATTTCTTGCAAGCTTCGCTTATCACAAGTAATTATTGGAACTTTCGTAGTTTGCTCTTTTGAATTGTTGACATTCAAAAAGTAGACACTGACTTTTAAATGTGTCTGGCATTCTGACAGGTCTGGGTTTTCTCGTGATGCCGTTAAGGCAGTCAGGATGAAGCACCCTTCAGGACTGAGTTTAACATCTTCATTATCAGAAAGCATTCTCAGTGCCACTGTAAGATCAAGGAAGCATGCTGAGGCTCCAGCGAGTGGGGAGAGACTCTGTTCCTCTTTTCCTAAACTGGCAGAGTCTCTGACACGCAGCTGTTTTCATTTCTGATAATGCAGCCCTGTGTCTCTCTCTTGTGCTCTGAGAGAAATCTGTGCTAGGTGGCTGGTGAGGAAAAACAAAGCAGGGGCCACAGAGTAGAGACATATACTGTCACTGTGTTGCATTTTATGTGCTTTACAAAGGGCACGAGAAGCTTTTCGGGGGTGTGGAGTTTTTTCCCACTTGCTAGTAAAAAGACAGCACCTTGGTTAGCCAACTCATAGTGTGCTTTTTTTGACCTGAAGGAAGCCAGCATCCATGTTGATGGTGTTAGACCATCTGGATAGGCAGAAGAGAATCCAAGCAGCTTCCCTGTAGATGATCTAAAAGACCCGTTTACCAGTTTGTACTTTATCCAGCAGATACCATGTAAAGGATTCTGCTCTGTGTGCTTCACAGCTAAACAAATCCCATACTCACACTCCGGTTACCTATTTTTTTCTGATGCATTTGTATTTGGAGCCAAATGCCAGCTGGCTTTTAACCAGGGAGTGTGGCATTGTTTGACTACTAGCCTGAGCTTTTAATACGCATTCTGACTTGGTGTTTAGCACCAGCAAATCCAGCATAGTTCCAACATCTGTAAGTCACCGAGTAAGGAAAATTTGCCTAATGAAAGTGTTGCCGATTTCACTTTATACAACAATATAGTTAAACTAGAATAAAAACAAACAAAGAAAAACATGACTGAGTCTGTCAGTTATTCCCAGATTGTTATCTGACACTTTTGAAAGAATTCTGTTATTATTTTAACTCAGTTTCGCTGTTAGATCTTTTAAACAGTGTTTGTCTTTTATCTAAGGTGCTTGTTTCATGATTAACACATAAAACTCTAAGGAAGATATCAGAAGAGAAATAACTAACAATAACAATGCAAAGGAAAATTACAAAATGAAGAAAGTCAGTGCAATATTTCAATTTATTTATCTTAAA
The DNA here is from genome assembly GCF_018398535.1 of Haplochromis burtoni. NCBI lineage: Eukaryota > Metazoa > Chordata > Actinopteri > Cichliformes > Cichlidae > Haplochromis > Haplochromis burtoni. Next base: position 222,847 of record NW_024582547.1, on the reverse strand, counting down.
AAGATGGACCAGAAAAGACATTAAGCATCTCCAACAAGGTCTGTTAAACCTTGGACCACAAATCCCTGAAGTGCGAAGACCTGGAAAAATATCTTTATTCAAGCACATTTCACACAGAAGGATAAGAGAAGAGAGAGTCTCAGACAGAATGAAGCAGTTAACTGCAGACAGCAATGAGTGTTGGAAGCGGGGCAATCGCTGGCGAAGGCTTGTAGAAGAGACAGATTAAATAAACACGAGCCAGTACAAAGCCCTGGTTAGGTTTCAACGAGAGGTTAGGTCAATTAAGTCAGACAGGGCTGAAATCTTGGAAAACAATACAATGGCAATCTGGAAGGCAAGTAGAACCACCGACTAGAGTTCTACTACCAAAATTAACAACTGTGTGGTATTTATCAGTTTTTTAAAAATTCAATTCAATAAAAAAATCATGTGTGCTCAGTTCTGCAAAAACCCTCAGAAGCTCTGTTCTTAAAATCAAAGAAGCACCTCGAGAGTGTCTGGGTTTGCAAGCTGCAGAAACTTCCTGACACCACAACTGGCTTCAATAAGTGAAACAACATGTGCAGTTTATGGGTTAGTTTTTGATTAGGGCTTTTAGGGCCATATATATGTGGTGCCACATGTCAACAACAGCCACCTATTCTGTGCTCATACAATCAAAGTAAAAGGCTGTTTTCATGCCTTTTGGTCATCAGAGTGTTAGGGCTTCAGAAATGTACTATTTGCCTTTCTTCACTTTGTAATGTGTCATCTAAAGTTGTGAAAATCTCACATACACCTGTCTTTTTTGTATTGTCCATTATGTGGTAGGAAACTGATCACAGCTTTTTCCTATGAAGCTCAGTTATGCGGTTAAAAGCATAAATTCAGGAAATGTTTAAAAAACAGTATTTCAGTTAATTATTCTCTTGGTATGACAAAGCACTTTGTTTCATATGCAAAGGTGCATGAAGGAAAAGAAGAACTACATTAATGGTGATGCATAGGTTGTCCAAGGTGGCTCAGACAATGTGCTTTAGATGTTTATTTATTATGTATTCAGTGTTTTACTTGTTCAGTCGCACAGAACTGTATAAAGAGATGCCGAGAATATTGCAATCCAAATTACAAAACTTTTCCTGAAGGCCTGCAATGATGTGTTATTCACAAAAAATATCATTGAATGTACAAAATTATAGTTGGTCATGAACTCATTGAGATACGTGGAAGCTGCATAAAAATACACTATTCCCTATTCATTCTTAGATGTGAGTTTTTTTTGTTTGTTGCAAATTTCTGACATTTCTCCAAATGGTTTTTCAAATATTATATTATATTATATTATATTATATTATATTATATTATATACAAAGTAGTGTTTTTAGTGGGAGAAACATTTCGTCACTCATCCAAGTGACAATCTTATAAGCAGTACATTTGCATAATGACTGAAACCAGCTCACTGAAGGAACAATGGGCTGGGAGGTCAGTTCCTTAATCATAATTATGCAAATTCTCATGACCATTGATCAACAACCACTGATCAAAGGCCATGAGTACCATTCACAGAGAGTTGGGGAATGGCTGCAATCGCAGGATTGCAAGATGGCGAAAGATGTACCCCCTCGATTGAGAGACGGTCTTTCTCTTTTCACTTAAATGGCCTCCTTGACTCCACACTCAAACCAGCGTTCCTCCCTGTCCAGGATGTGTACATCCTGGCCATACTTCGTCATTTGGCATAAACAAACAAACAAACCTTTTGAGTAAAGTTCCCTATTTGCTTACGTATACTGTAAATGAGCACTTCCATCATATCAACTTTAGCTTTATACTATGCATTCTGTTAAAGATCCCAAAAACCTGTTATCTCTGTCAGTTATTATATATTTTTTTTTAATTTTCTTTGGTTTTCTCAAATGTTGCTCCTGCTGGGGGGCTGAAGGCTAACATGCTGTGGCACCACATACATGAGTGTTTATTGAACCACCTGACAATTTCAATCAATTTAATTTGTATTGCATTTGCTACATTTGACATTTTCTTTAATAAAATGCTTAAATATGTATTGTGTATTGAAGAAAAAAACAGACTCAGACCCCTCATTTCTTTATGTTTTACTAGGAAAGGAGAAATACAGTAGATGCACAATTTTTTTCAAACATGCTGTTAGGAGACCTGGGTCATCAACCCAGAGTTTTGAGTTTTCGTTATTATTGAACTTTGATTTTGCCATTATTTAGCACTTCTAGTGTTTTGGTTTCTTTTTTAGAGTTCTGCCTTCTGGTTTCTCTCTATGTTCCTCAGTTGCTCTGTCTCCCCTGTATGCTGTATCCCCTTGTCAAGTCCGCATCTCTGTGTTATGTTTCCTGTTTTACCTTGAAGTCTGTGTCTCAGGTTAATGGATCAGGTTTTGCTTCCCTTGTCTCGTTAGCCCTGATTTGCCAGATGTTTCCCTCTCCTCTGTCTGTGTTGTGATCTACTGTCTACCATGCTGTGTGTTTTCCCTGTCAACTGGGTTGTTGTTCTCAGTTCAGTTAGCTTTCTGTTTTCTACCATCCAGCAATAAAACTGAGTTTTTTGAGTTAACGTTTGCCTCCGGGTGTCTGCACATTCAATTCAATTTGGGTCCTCCTTACCACCACTCCTGCATGCACATCAGCCTACATATAACACATACAAATAAATATGGAAATAAGAGTATAAGACTATAGTCTTTAGTTTTAGACTAAGGTCTAGAAACAGTCAATATTTCAACACAGCCTGAACTCTAATCTTTTGTCTAATCTCTGTAGTCTTCAGGAATAGTTCTCTATGTTTCTTGAAAGGTCGAAGAATCAAAGAGTGTCATTCAAAGCCTTGTGATTGTTGAATGTTTCCTCATTTTTGTTCCGTGCTCTGCCATCATGAACCCACACTGCTTCAGTCTTGTTGAGGTCTGGGCTCTGGAGAGGCCATTCAATGACCAATAGTGTTCCATTGTGTGTTTTTCTATCCAGTTATTCCTTTACTGCATTGGCAGTCTGTTTGTGAGCATTGTGCTGAAAAATGACTCTTTTGCCAAACAAATGCTTTATCAACGAACCATGACAGAGGCTCCACTGTATTTTACTGATGGTTGCAATACTATTGTACCTCTCTACCTCTGCACATGTTGATGATAATTTGAAAACAACTTTCAAATTTGATTTAATAAGACCTGCTACCACTGATTTTCAGTCCAATTCTGTTGTCATTTGGCATACCTGAGCATTTTCGCCCAGTTTTCCTTCCATAAAAATGGCTTCTTGAGAGCCACTCTTCCCCTGAGACCATTTCTGATGAACACACAGTAGATGGATCAGCTGAAGAGCCAGATGCATCTCTTAGGTTATGTCAAGTCTTTGCTCTTATGGACATAACGTTCAGATACTGTTCATCTGCAGCACACATTTTCCTAGATCTGCTACTTCTTTTGTTCTCCACTTTTCCTCAGTTTTTATTTTTTCACACAAGCACTTCACACTATGCCAAGTAATACCAGTTTTCAGACGATAGGTCTTTGGGAATCACCATGTGTTGCTACCACATGTGCTATTTGATGTCTGTTAAACTGTGTCATTCTTGGCATTTTCTGTAGATTGAGCTAAAGAAATGGAAACTAAATATATATTTTTGACTTCTAGTATCAAAATGCTGACCAACACAATTGTACTATATTATTTATAAATACTAAATCGCAGACACAGCACCAGTTCATCTCTTGAGTTAGGTGCCTTTTCTATCCTTGAATTATTCATAGGTCAGTGTTAAGTGGCTTAACAGACAAAACACACCCGTCTGAAAATGGTCAGGTGGAGGACTGGACTGAAAATGAGTGAAAAAGCCGCTTATGTCCAAAGAAAACACCATCTAGAAATGCTGATATGAAACTTGGTTTTGGTTGATAGCAGCTGATATGATGCATAAAGCCATGATGCTAACATTTTTTTAACAGACCACTGTGTGTCAGATTGTTTACATGGTTGACTGCAACATCCCTGCACTGCAAAAGAGCAACAGTCATTTTGGGTTTTGCAGCAGTGGACTACATACTTCATTTCTTGTTAAAGGAACTGCGATGATCAGAACTTCTAATCAAGCACACGAGCGACTTCTTCGTATTCCTGAAAGCACTCTGTGCAATTTAGCCCGTCATTATAAAGAGAATACAGTATGTGCTGATGTAATTGAATTTACTGAAAATAGGAGGCATCCCCTTCGGGCACTGTCTGCCTGACACTCTTTTAAATGTGAACTGCTGCAAGACTGCTCAGGTAGTGCATATAAAACATTGCTTTAACACCCCAGCTACTGCATATATTCTCCAGTGATTGGAAAATGGGAGGCACATCTGAGATGGAGAATGTAAGCTGTCAACCTTGTCAGGCCGACCACATTCTTTAGTAATCTTCTGCCATTTCGTTGGAGAGAGAGGTGCAGTGCAGTGCAGTTGAATGTCACCCTAACAGCAGACAGAGAGCTTGTGTGTGTTTGCTAAGGGAAATTACTGTGTACCTCTGGACTGTGACAATGGCACTGAAAAACCAGATCTTTCATCAGTTAGCAGACCCCATAAAAGCTTTTAGATAGGATATTTTGAAAGCACTCTTTACCTGCTATTAGCATCATGACTCACATGTTTAGACTCCACAGCACGTGAGACATCAGCTTTTTCTTTTTTGTCACATGTATAATACCGCAGTGTTATATGCTCAAATTAAAAGTAAAGTTTGACAAACTGAGGTAAATGTTTAAGTAAAATGAAAACCCATAAGACAAAATGAATGCTGCTACTTTGCTTAGCTGACCTCCGCCTGCTTTGCTTTTACATTTCCTGCACGCCTACAAAGTCGAACTGTTCTCTTTAATGTACACATTCCCACAAAACAGTTTATTAGATGCATTTAATTAACACAAGAAGAGATGTAATTAACTGTTTTCAAATAACAGTTTTGTTTTCCTGAAATCATTGTGGCTTTCAGCGTTTGTGCTCTCTGTTCTTATATTCAAGATTGAATTTGTATTTCAGCTCTAAAGGGTCGATTAGTGTTTTTTGTTTATTTATGTAGTTTTATTTTTTTACTGTCTTGCAATATTACTTTATAATACTTGAAAGGTTGAATACATACAGCATGTTCAAACATAACTATATGAAGTACATACGAGAGCATATTCCACTATCCATTTTTTCACTTCACTGGAAAACAAATAAACTAACAAACAAACAGAAAATGTCCTGATAATTTTCTGCCAGTACATTATCTGATTTTAAGGGACATTTATTTGAATGGTAAATACCAGAATAGAATAGAATAGAATAGAATAGCTACTTTATTGTCATTCAGAACACACACTGAATGAAATGAAACTTCAGTGCATTTACTTGCCAAAGAATCTTGGATATGTGCACATAGGAATAGAAGGGAGATGTATCTATATACATTATTAAATAATATGATTGTACAGGATATTAGAATAATAATAGGATTATAGAATATTTATTGTCTGTGTAACTGGCTGAATTTACAGTTAGTGGATATTTGTTTTTGTTTTTTTAAAAGAAATGTGTTTCTCTTCCTAATAGCACAAACTGAAAAATTGCGTATATTCACTGCAAGAACTAAAGACTGACCGAGCAGTAACCTCAGGGTTTGAAAAATAAACCAAACACAAATGTGCTAAAAGCAGCTCAAGTCTAAAAAATGTTTACATTTTTGGGTCCATGTTACTAATGTACCCCTTCATAAGAATAGAGGGTTTTTTTTGTTGTTGTTGTTGTTTTAAATTTGACTGTCAGTACAGTCAAAGGTTACGGGGAAGTACGGTAGGCAGATGCTGTGCTTAATCAGTTTGAGCCACTGTTGTCTCCACTGTAGTCGCCTCTGTCAGTGCGCCCCAGGGTGGCTGTGGCTACAATGTAGCTTGCCATCACCAGTGTGTGAATGTGTGTGTGAATGGGTGGAGGACTGAATATGTAAAGCGCTTTGGGGTCCTTAGAGACTAGTAATGCACTATACAAATACAGGCCATTTACCATTTTACCATTTGTGGTGTTGTTGCTTTCTGCATGATGTTAACAGACTGTCCAAGAAGAAAATGCTCCCATTCTGGTGGTTCTACTCTAGTCCTTATGTTTTATTTGTATGTTGGTTTTCAGCAGTGATGGGGAGTAACGCGTTACAAGTAACACCTTATTGTTATCAGATTACTTTTTTCAAGTAACGAGTAAAGTAAGGGATTACTATTGCAAAAAAGGTAATTAGATTACTGTTACTTTCCCCTAAGCACGCTGCGTTACTGTGTTACTAAACCGTGCTTTTGTTTGCAAGAGTGTCTCATGACAATGACGTAAGTGCGTCAGATCAGATCAACAAGGGATAATATATCGAGTGCGGGAGAGAGTACGACCGTGCAGCGTTTTAAGTGTGGAAGTACTGACTTTACTTTGAGTTTGAAGTAACAGGATTACTTTTATGGAGAAGTAATCAGTAATTAATTACTAATTACTTTTTTCAAGTAACTTGAGCAACACTGGTTATCAGTAATGACTATTTTTCAGAATTAATTTGTACAGTACATTCAAATAGTCTGTGGAGACTGCTTGCTAACCAAGCATGCCCTCATCACTAACATTGTACTCTATCCTCTTTATATAGTGACAGGCAAAGACTTTGCAAAGCATCAAGTTACTTCACACTGCTTTTTCTTTCGTTCTTTTTTTCTTTTACACAGGTACTGAGCCCTTTATTACTTAAATATTGCTACTTTGAGACTGTACCTCCTTGACTTCAAAAACTGTCTTAATTTTTCATGGCATAGATTCAACAAAGTGCTGGAAATGTCCCTCAGAGATTTTGGTGCATATTGACATGCTAGATTTGTCAGCTGCTCATCCATTATGCAAATCTCCTGTTCAACCATATCCCAAAGGTTCACTGTGGTGTTTAAACGATGCTCAATTAGTACAAAGGGACCCAAAATGTGCCAAGAAAACCAGAACACCACCAGCAACAGCAGCAGGAGTCTGAACTGTGATACAAGGCAGGAAGGACACAAGCTCTTATCTTGTTTACGCCAAATTCTAACCCTACTATCTGAATTTCACAGGAGAAACCAGGACTCATCAGGTCAGGTTTCCAATCTTATATTGTTTGTTATTCTTTTTTCTTTTTTTTTTTTTTAACCTGTGTGAACTGTGGCATCAAGTTCAACTTCTTAGCTCACAGGTGTGGCACCCAGTGTGGTCTTCTGCTGCTGTAGCCCATCTGCTTCAAGGTCTGACATGATGTTCGCTCAGAGATGCTCTTCTGCTTACCTTGGATGTAATACGTGGGGTTTTTTTGAGTTATTGTTGCCTTTCTATCAGCTCAAACCTGTCTGCCCATTCTCCTCTGACCTCTGGCATCTACAAAGCATTTTCAATCAGAGAATTGCTGCTCACTGGATATTTTCATTTCCCTGTTAACCCTGGACATGTTTGTGCAAGAAAATCCTAGTAGATAAGCAATTTCTAAAATACTCAGAGTAGCAACCATTACAAGTTCAAACGTACTTAAATCATCTTTCTTCCAAATTCTGATGTGCATTTTGAACTTCAGCAGGTCGTGCCTAAATATATTGAGTTGCTGCCATGTGATTGGCTGATTAGAGATTTGAATTAACAACCAGACTCATGCAGATAAACATATAACTCACCGTGTAGCATAGCAAAGTGTCATCAAACACAAAACAGCTGATAAGTTTTCAGTTTTGCAGATGCTTTAACAAATGCAGTTTAGACTTGATAGACTTATGTGCATTATGCACTGCTAAGAATGTATATGTTAATCCTGCAGTATTGCTTCTGGTCCATTATAGAGACAAATGAAACTCCTAAGTAAACACTACCTATTAAGTGATAACGAGAAACTAGGGAAATGCATTATACCAGCATATCACCCACCGCTTCCATCTTTTTCTCTGCTTCTCTGTTAAACGTCAAGAGTTTTCTTTGTTTCTATCTATTCTCCAAAGATTTCTTTGTCTCTTTAGATTACTCTGCACACTCATCAGTTAACATCCACCAGGTATTAATCAAGACCTGTATGTAATCTTTCTTTATTGCTTAGTTGACTCCTTGGTGGGGTGTGTATCTGTGTCTGTGTGTATCATAACTTTGTTTATCTATTATTTCACTGAGTAGATCAATCTCAATTATATAGCTTATTTTTTATTATTGTATAAAATAACTAATTAAGACTCCCACACTGCTGATGATATGTCATGTATTTTGTGTGGATTTAGTTCCATCTATTGTTTAAAATTCTTATCTTAAAAGTTTAACTAAGTGTGTGGTATCGACCATACTGAACAAGCACTATAGCAGTGGGATTGGAGATTGGATATTGTGTTTATATTCTGGGAGAGGAAAAACACACAGTACAAATCAAAGTGCTAAAAAAACAAACAAATCAAAGAGAAAAGGGACCTTACTTGAAACCACAATTAAAATACAATAAAAAAAGACAATAATTGCAATACCATTTTAATGAAAATGCTCACCAAAAGATTTGTAGCTACAGAGATAAACAAGAGAAAATGAGAAAGAAAGAAAGTGTTGCCATGGCGATGCTTAGCAGTCACTAGAGAGCTTGTGTGCGCTTTTTTTCTTGCTCTTTTTGAAAGCTGATTGAGTTGGCTGGTGGGTAGTAGAACAGTATGTCATGGACAGCCTATCCATACCCATGATTAGTCCTCCATTCTGTTTCATTTTTCATTCCTTTTAATCTTTAATGCCGCCATACTAGCATGTGCCAGAGTGCTTTCATATAGGAGGAACATTTTTAAAGGTCCTTTAGTGAGAAAAAATAAAAATAAAATAAAAAATCCCATATTTCTGCACAGGACTGAATCAGTTCAGACACCAGCTTTATTGCAGTGGGGGAGGTGACAGTGATAAAGGAAAATGGTGAAAAAGTTGAAGCTGCAGAGTCATATCGGGGAGATAATTATTCAGGTAAAATACATTTAAAGGTTGCTCAGCTCAGCTTCTCATACGGATTTGCTGTTTTTTTTTCTTTCTGTGCTATATGACTATAAATATCTTTTGATTGCTACTCTGACAAAACAAGGAAAAGACATCATTCATATTTCAATGAAGAGGGTGAAGAGTGGAAAGGCAGTTGGTCCAGATGACATACTTGTGAAGGTATGGAGATTAGTGAGAAGGCAGTGGACTTTTTGACCAGATGGTTTAACACAATCTTGGAGAGTGAGAGGATGCTTGAGGAAACGAGCAGAAATGTGTCGGTACTGATTTTCAAGAACAAAGGTGATGTGCAGAGCTATTGTAACTACAGAGGGATAAAGCTGATGAGCCACACCATGAAGATATGGGAAAGAATTGTTGAAGATTGGTTAAGAAGATGGGGTGACTATCAGTGAGCGGCAGAATGGCTTCATGCCAAGAACGAGCACTACAGATGCAGTGTTTGCTTTGAGAGTGTTAATGACGATGGATAGAAAAGGTCAGGAGGTGCACTGTCTTTTTGTGGATCTAGAGAAAGCAAACTGCCAAGAGAAACTGTGGCCTTGCATGAGCAAATCAGGAGTGGCAGAGGAGTACATGAGGCTGATGCAAGACATGTATGAGCAGTGTTAGGAAGGTTACTTTTAAAATGTATTCCACTACAGATTACAGAATACATGCCCCAAAATGTATTTTGTAACATGTTACATTACTGAATGACAGTAATGTATTCTGAGTACTTTGGATTACTTAATACATATTATCATGCTTTTTACAACTACATGAATCTACTATTGCTATGTGATTTATTACTATTACCAAAGACTACTCGCCATACCAATACCAACTAGATTTTTAAATCTTAATATAAAATGAGTCACAGTAGGGTGGACATTAGGTAAGGCTGCACTTTTTGGTGCAATCTTGTATAGAAATCTATTCCGCGTGTATATAAAACAGCTCCGCTGCTCCGAACCGTAGTAAAGGGACCACTGGCTAATACACCGGATTCTGTGTCGGGCTCATAGCTGAAAACTAGCTTTACTTTGTTGTCTGGGTCAACTTTGCTAGCGAGAGACAGAGAGAGGAGTTGAAAGGCTGCTCTTGTTGTTTCAGAGGAAAACACGAACACAGTGTACAGTCGAGTCTTAACAGCTTACTTGCAACTGGGCTCGTCAGGCACTCTTTTTGGCTGCAGTGGTTATTATTATATTTACATACTTCCAGCTGGTCGGTGACAGCTTGTACTTTTCCACTCTCCTTTTTCTCCTTCCCTCGCGCTCACAGACGCGTGATGGGTATGGCAGTCCATTCTCCCTGCAGCACGGACTACACTGCCCATGAGTAGGGATGGGCATTGATAAGATTTTCACGATTCCGATTCCATTTTCGATTCTGTTTAACGATTCGATTCTTTATAAGAAAGGAGAACACTAAGGTCGATTAGCTTAGAACTTTGTTTTATATCTTCTCTTTGAACAAGATAGAAATTTAGGAGTAACATGGCCTTACAAACCCAACAGTGAGATCTTAAGAGATCCACAGCCTACGGCTCTTCAATGGGTGTCACAGGGTCCCCAGGAAAAAAAATTGTAAATGTAAAACAATAAAATAAATATTCTTCTGTAGCAATAACAAAGTATAACATAAATTATTCTGTAGCAATTACACAAGAATATCTAGTAATGTCCCTGCCTACAATTAAACACATTCACTTACTGAAAATCGGGGGCATCTCCTGTGGCAAATGGGTTCAAGGCTTTTACCACAAACTTAGTCCCTGCTCGGTGACATTCGTCTATCTTGGCCTGAAAGGAGACGCTACCGGTAGACTGCAGCGAGAACTGCCAGCGAGCGCCAGCCAGACTTTGTCTGTCTCTCTCATCATGTTCACCTAAATGCACAGTAATGGCAGGTTTTGTAATAAGGCAGATCGCGCTAACATAATATGCACTGTTAGTTGATTATTTACCTGCCGCATTAACGGAAGAGGACGTGGAAACGTTACCGCTGCTGCTGGGTTGAGATTCATGAGTCCGGAGCGGAATTAAAAACACGACATTCATTTGAGGTCATTGCGTGTTTAGTGAGCAAATGCTTTTGCATATTCGTAGTGTTTCCTCCCTTAAATGAAATATCTACTTAGCAAGTATTGCAAGTTGCCCTGTTGTCATCCGTTCTCGTAAAGTATAACCAAACTTTTGAGTGTTTGAGCCGCTTAGGCGCCATGTTTCCTGCCAGGTAAATGATGCAACATGGTGACATCATTCGGGGCGACTGGAATCGATAAGGGAATCGTTTGCAAAAATGGCAAACGATTCCAAGGAATTGAAACAGTGGGAACCAGTTCTCAACAAGAACTTGGTTCCCTACCTACATTCTTTAGGGCTATGCCTGTAACACTCGGCCTATTACCTTCATATTAAATCATTTTTTGAATAATATATATTTTTTAAAATATTTATTCACGTCATTATGCGGTCACAAGTAGAGGTGACATGGGCCGTGAGATTGAGACACAGAGCCTCTTAATGTGTGTTTTGTTTGGGTTTCCACCAGCGTGGAATTACCAAAAATAGAGAGGGTATAGCCTCTGTTTATTTCAACAAAGTAACTGTATTCTGAATACCACCTTTTTAAACGATAACTGTAACGGAATACAGTTACTCATATTTTGTATTTTAAATACGTAACACTGGTACATGTATTCCCTTACTCCCCAACACTGTGTATGAGGACAGTGGGACAGTGTTGAGGTGTGCAGTAGGAGTAACACACGGGTTCAAGGTGGGGATAGGATTACATCAGGGATCGGCTCTGTGCCCCTTGTTGCAGTGGTGATGGATAGGTTGAGCTGTCTACTATGACGTTTACAGATGACTTTGTAATCTGAAGTGAGAGTAAGAATAAGGAATACAGCCTGGGTATGCTCTTAAGAGAAAGGAATAAATGTAAAGCAAGCTATGAGTGAGAATGAGAGGGAAACTGGTGGACATGCTAATATGCAAGGAGTAGAGGTAGGATATAGTGAGGTAGATGAATTTAAATATCTGAGGTCAACCACTGAAAGCAATGGACAGTGCACAAGAGAGGTGAAGAAGAGAGTGCAGGCAGCGTGAAGTGGGTTGAAACAGGTATCTGACAGAGTGAGAGGGAAGGTTTGCAAGATGGTGAGACATGCTATGATGCATGATGTGGAGATGGTGAGACTAGGCAGAACTGAACTGAAGAACTGGTAAATCTTCAGATTCTAGGATTTGTTTGCTGGCAGTAAGTTAGAAGATTTATTGGTATGTGTGCAATAAATAAACATGTTTCTTTGTACACTGGAATGCTTTCTTTTCTATCCACGGATAAATGATAGTTTAAAAATTATTAGAAATAACTGGGGCCCATAGCACTGGCGTTGGCATACCCGATGATGATGGTGCAGCTAGAAGTTGCTGAGGATTTTAGGTGACGTACCAAACTTCCTCAGCCTCCTCAGGAAGTACAGCCACTGTTGAGCCCTGCTAACCTACTGTGTGGTGTTAAATGTCCAAATGGGGTCCTCACTGTTACAGACAGCTCGGTATTTAAACTAGCTCATCCTCTCCACTTAAAGCTCCTGGATGATGATGATCAATCAGATCTCCTCTCCTTCCTCATGCCCACTATCATCTCTTTCATCTGGAGCATGTTGAGGGTGAGGTTTTTGTTCTTTCATCCCTGCCAGTGATGTTTCCTATCACTGAGACATCATCCGTGAACTTTAGAATGACGTATCCTTGTGATAGACATAGGACCCATTCCTCTGGAGTGTCCATATTTGTAGTAATACTGGCTGAAGTTCTGTTACCAATCTTAATAGACTGCGGCCTGTCAGTCGAAAGGTTTAGAGCCAGTACCAGAGGGTGGACTATAGTCAAGAAAGAGCAGTCTTTATGGAGTCTTTATCCTCCAAGTGAGAGAGAGCATATTGTAGTACTGCGGCAATAGGTCTGAGGTAGACCTGTTGGATCGGTAAGCATACTGCAGGGGGTCCAGGTCATGCTGTTCTGAATCTGGGCCAACAGCACTCTCTCAACACACTTCATGATAATTGGAGTGAGAGTTAGTGACTTATAATCATTCCGAAAGGTGGGTGGGAAGGGAAGCGATGGTGGTTGTTTCGAAAGAAGAGGGAACAGTGCTGTGGCTGAGGAAAATGTTGAAAGTTGTGAGAACATCAGGCAGCTTGTTGGGCAGCTCTGAAAGCCCACCTTGGAATGTTGTTTGGTCCTGCTGCCTTACTAGAGTTTGATCTTCCTCAATGTTTTATGTATATGACATGATGAGATGTCATCTTGTTTTAGTTTCTGTAGAAATTGTCTTAAAACCCCAGTATGACCTCATAGCACTGAATTAAAATCATTAGCAAAAAGAACAAGAAAGCATTCAGCATGATTTATGCACTATATATGTTCTCCAATTAACATCTGACATGGTTCATGGCAGAAGCTAATCCAGAGTTAAGGTATTGCTTTAAGTCATCATAGCCTAAGTAAATGAAAACCTAATGGTATGTCATGGTGTATTTAATGGAGTTTAAAACGGTAAATGTAATCACATTTAACATACATAATGACTGTTAGTTGTATTTGTGCTGCCCCTTCATGAACACTTAACATCTTCTCACAGTAAATCCCTCTTGGCAACTGCAAGAGAGGGTTTGTTTGGACAAATTGCTAAAGCAATCCAGTCTTACAGCAAAATGTGTAATGACTATGTAGGTGTTAATTTAACTAAAGAAAGGCTTTTAAATTGTCAGGTACCTACATTAATTTTTTTAGCCAATTCTTTTCCGTCAGCCTATGTTGACATCACATTTCGTCAAGTTTCTCTTTTCGAGAATTTTTCAGAAAACACCTTGAAACGTGGTTATCAGCTGAGCCTTCAACTGATGTGGGCTGATAATGAAACCAGCAGTTATGAAGTGATGTAACTGGATTGCAGGCTGAGCTGTAGTTGTTTTTTTTTTTTAAAGTAAATTCATACTTCAATTTTAGACAAGACTATAAATTTTTATAATGCTAAAAGAAGAAGAAGAAGAAGAAGAAGAAGAAGAAGAATTTCTTTGATTATTGGTGTGATTTTAAATCTGCCCTCAAAGGGATGATAATTTTGGTTTCCACTAGGGCTGGGCGATATGGCCTAAAATCCGTATTGCGATACAATTTGAAGCATGTGTGGTAACGATATATATTGTGATATATTCTTTTCTTATAGATATGTGTGAAAATACAAAATACATTGCAGAAGAATAAGCACACTTCAAAAAAGTATAAAATGCAATTTGTGCAAAACCTTTTTTTTTTAAATTACACTTTGGGCATTTCAGTTTGGCTAAAATGTTTGCGGCCTGGTACCTCGAAACGTGGATCGAGTGTCTTGATCATCTTCTTAAAGCCGCGTTTCTCCACTGTAGGAAACAGCACCACAAGTACACTGTAATTGTCTTTGTGATATCCACCGCTGATTAGTTTTCTCATACGGAGTGCTTTTGGAAAATGCTGGGAAAAAATCAGTCTGCTGGTGTGCAGGACCCCTTTTTTTCTTTCCACTTGACTTACTGGGCATTTGTGGAAGGTGCAGTTTTTGGCTTTCCTCATATTCCAAAATGTGATTTTTTATTTTTTTTTTGAGGTGATGAAACAAATTACGCGTATATCCTCTCTTCTTTGTTTTTTGTGTCTTTTTTATGAGCAGTATGTTGGGTTGGGTAAATGACTTCCTCAGTGTGGTAGAGTTTAATCTTAATATCACATGAAATGAATTTTATTGAACAAACTATATCTAAATAGTTTATGATGTATCACTAAATGATGCTATTCTAAATGAGTGCTCTTTTGTCTTACTCAAGTGGCAAAATGTTTAATTCAGGATTGTGTTCTTGACTCTGACAAGTCTCTGATCCGCTCCCAAAGGCTGGGAAACGCTCTTTGTGAGTTTGTATTTTTGCATTATGTAATTCCTCGAGTAGAAAGCAGATTACACTACTGTGTTATGGGTGCAAGAGAGTACAACAAAAACAATTCTAAGTTGTCAAACTGAAACCACTTGAATTTAAAACTGTATGTTGCTATAACAGGCTAACCACTTCAGGCCTGCAGGGTTTTCTTTTCATTCAGCAATAAGATAATGTAACCAGATTTTTTCCCCCCCAATCAATTCTTAATATCAAGCTTCAGCCAGGCTTTAGAGCATTAGCATCTGACTTCAATTATTGAGTTCAGGACCAGGGAGTTTTCTCCAAACTAAAATTGTGCCAGGTGCTCAATCGTGCGTGGGACAAACTAAATCCAGGCAGACCAGCTGATTTCATTGCCAGCAAGCATTGGCTGATGATTTGTCAGATTGCCCAGTAGCTGTGTAGAAGGACATCTTAAATATGCTTTCTTTAATTAAGCTGCTTTAGCCTTGCCCCAGTTGCTGCACATGTGCAAGTTGCTTTGCAACCCAGCTCATTTTGAATGCTGTCGTTGTATTTTTCTCTACTGCTCTGTGCCTCTGTCTATGCATGCATGTGCATTCTAAGGTAACTTCCAAAAGGTAGTCGTACCACCAAAAATAATTAGATACTGAATAGGATGTGTTGGAATGTTGATAAAGCAAAGTGTCTGCTCCACTTTCTTCCCACAGGTCAAAGCCTTGCTCGTTAGGTTAATTGGTCACTCTAAATTGGCTGCATGTGTTGATGTCCGTGTGTGGTTGTCGGTCTCTCTTTGGGCCTTGTGAAAAGAGTTTTTCTTTTTCTTTCTTTTTTTTCATATTTCGTACTGTAAACTATTTATTGCAGGAAACATGCAGATTTTGTTTCCTGAAAGAATCTTTTAAATGAAAGAATAATGCATAAAATAATAAACAGGAGAAATAAACAGACTGGCTCACTTTAGCAAATGTCAGAGCTCCATCATTTAGAATTCATAACATGTTTTTTTTATTTTTTTATCTCTGTTGTATGATCCCTTTTGCCTGTGATAAATAATCCATCTTGTTCCCCCGCTGACTGGCATTTCAGTCCATGCATGCAAGAGGGTTAATGATGTTTATGAATGTCAGACAACAACAGTGACAACCACCACTACAGCAAACAGCAGCAACGACAACGTTTTTATAACATGTTCATATAACTAATTTTTTAACAGAACATTATAATTAGTCAACAAATAAGACAGAACAGAGACGCTATTTAACCAAATAGAGGGTTATCATTATTGATTACAAAAAAGTTACCTCTTCAACATAATGTTCTCGTGCACCCCTGCAAGCTGAATACTTTTAGGATCACTCTATAAAATACATGTCATGTCCCCTTGTCTCTCTAACTCATTGTGGATCTACTTAAGTGTATGAAAGTGATCCTCCAAATTAATTTAATTGGTTGAGGTAGCCAGCGAAGACCATATTGGTATACCACTTTGAATCCAGTGCACAACTTTGTGGCACTGGTGCCAGTTTGGTGAATGATGGGTTTCATATGAACCCGAGACATAAATTGAAGGTGCCCTGGAAAGAAATTGTGTAATACCAGGACTAGTACCATCAGGTTACAATTTTCACTTATCTGAAATCACTGTGGGGGGGGGGGGGGAGTACAGTATACTGGTTTCCACGGTGGAGAGATGGATGAATAGAAAGAATAGATGAATGTTTTACAGGTAATGGATCCTTATTACTTATTGCAGTTTTCCACTTGGCCTCTGGATCTTGTGGCTTTTTTACCTCTCAAAGGTGATGAAATGGTCAGTATTATGTGAGACATTGATTCATGACCTCTGTAACAATAGGTGTGCAGATTGAAGAGGAAATGCATTTAGGAAGCAAACTAAAAGCTTATTTGGAAAAAGCAAAAACAAAAGACAAGCAGTCTAGGAAAAAAAAGGCCTGCTGTGAAGCTAGAAGTGTGAAAACTCGTGAATGTTTAATGTGGACTGATGTGTCCAAGGGCCAGCATGCCTTCCTGCTGCTTTGTGATCAGAGATTGCTTCTTCATCGCATCATCTCCCTGTTCCCCTTAGGCAATGATGTTTGGCAGTCAGAATTGTCAGCTGTGACACATGCTTTCTTTTCTCTGTGGCACACAAAGATCTTAAATGCCTGCTGCTCAAGATACCAGAGCTGAAAAAGCATTGTTTGGAGTTGTATATATGTTGATCTATCATTGCAGCTGTGGAAGGGCTTAATTGTCTGTGTATCCTGTATGTCCTAGCTACAGACTCCCTTGTTTCACTGGCTGAGTATCTGTTTCCTGAAGGCGTAAAATTTTCCAACCTTTGCCAGGCCTCCTTGACTCAGAGATTTAGCAGCGCCAGTCCCAGAGGAATCCCATCTGCACACAAAACTGTTTGATTGTGCACTCGCAAACACAAGAGAGGAACATGTGGCTCTCGAGAACTGAATATTCTGGCATTTATATGTCAACCAAAATTGTTTGGTGGATGACTGAACCCAGACTCTCCTAAGGATTATTGCAAAGATTAACACAATATATGTAGACCTTGACAATCACTGAGCGAAACCCTGAGGTACAGCTTGGTTTGGATTAGCAGCCTACATGGATTGTCTATAAGTGTCAGCTTTACATTTTCAGTAAAACCCACATCAATTAATAGCATCACAAGGCCAACCTATATCTGACTTTTTCACAATAAAATATAGCGTGAGAAGTTATCACTAACTCTTGATTAACCCAGTAGGTAAGCTCTGACACCTAAAAACAACCAGTTCAACTCATGGGTAACATTAAGCACGATAGCAGAACTGCATAGTGAATTTGAAATCTAGAATCTATTTTGAAATCCACGGCCGAGCATAGATCTGGTAACTGTCTGAAAATATTACAATATAGCCAAAGATGGTTACTAACAGCCTCAAAGTCAGGGGTCGAGCCTGGCTCCTAGACTTGGTATGTAGGTAATCTGTAACTGTGAGTAGGCCTCAAAGCAGCAATTTGCAGCATTTCGAGAGGTGAAAGGAAAGTCGAGCTTTGTTGGATTATATGCATCAAAGCTCCCTACAGTAGGCACATTTTTTTTTATTACAGTATAGAGATTTTACTTCAACCATTGCTTTACCAGCACAAGTACAGTGGGGCAAAAAAGTATTTAGTCAGCCACCGATTGTGCAAGTTCCCCAACTTAAAATGATGCCAGAGGTCAGTAATTTGCACCAGAGGTACACTTCAACTGTGAGAGACAGAATGTGAAAAAAAAATCCATGAATTCACATGGTAGGATTTGTAAAGAATTTATTCGTAAATTAGGGTGGAAAATAAGTATTTGGTCACCTCAAACAAGGAAAATCTCTGGCTCTCACAGACCTGTAACGTCTTCTGTAAGAAGCTTTTCTGTCCCCCACTCGTTACCTGTATGAATGGCACCTGTTTGAACTCATCATCTGTATAAAAGACACCTGTCCACAGCCTCAAACAGTCAGACTCCAAACTCCGCCATGGCCAAGACCAAAGAGCTTTCGAAGGACACCAGGAAAAGTATTGTAGACCTGCACCAGACTGGGAAGAGTGAATCTACAATAGGCAAGCAGCTTGGTGTGAAAAAATCAACTGTGGGAGCAATCATCAGAAAATGGAAGACATACAAGACCACTGATAATCTCCCTCGATCTGGGGCTCCACGCAAGATCTCATCCCGTGGGGTCAAAATGATCATGAGAACGGTGAGCAAAGATCCCAGAACCACACGGGGGGACCTGGTGAATGACCTGCAGAGAGCTGGGACCAAAGTAACAAAGGTCACCATCAGTAACACACTACAACGGCAGGGAATCAAATCCCGCAGTGCCAGACGTGTTCCGCTGCTGAAGCCAGTGCATGTCCAGGCCCGTCTGAAGTTTGCCAGAGAGCACATGGATGATACAGCAGAGGATTGGGAGAATGTCATGTGGTCAGATGAAACCAAAGTAGAACTTTTTGGTATAAACTCAACTCGTCGTGTTTGGAGGAAGAAGAATACTGAGTTGCATCCCAAGAACACCATACCTACTGTGAAGCATGGGGGTGGAAACATCATGCTATGGGGCTGTTTTTCTGCCAAGGGGACAGGACGACTGATCCGTGTTAAGGACAGAATGAATGGGGCCATGTATCGTGAGATTTTGAGCCAAAACCTCCTTCCATCAGTGAGAACTTTGAAGATGAAACGAGGCTGGGTCTTCCAACATGACAATGATCCAAAACACACCGCCCGGGCAACAAAGGAGTGGCTCCGTAAGAAGCATTTGAAAGTCCTGGAGTGGCCTAGCCAGTCTCCAGACCTCAACCCCATAGAAAATCTGTGGCGGGAGTTGAAAGTCCGTGTTGCTCGGCGACAGCCCCAAAACATCACTGCTCTCGAGAAGATCTGCATGGAGGAATGGGCCAAAATACCAGCTACTGTGTGTGCAAACCTGGTAAAGACCTATAGTAAACGTTTGACCTCTGTTATTGCCAACAAAGGTTATGTTACAAAGTATTGAGTTGTATTTTTGTTATTGACCAAATACTTATTTTCCACCCTGATTTACGAATAAATTCTTTACAAATCCTACCATGTGGATTCATGGATTTTTTTTTCACATTCTGTCTCTCACAGTTGAAGTGTACCTCTGGTGCAAATTACTGACCTCTGTCATCATTTTAGGTGGGGGAACTTGCACAATCGGTGGCTGACTAAATACTTTTTTGCCCCACTGTATGTGAAGTAGTGAAATATCTGATACATTCTGACTAGAGCTACCTGCCTTCTTTTACAGGTAAACTCTAGCAGCTGATCTTTTCCACTGCAGAGACTTAACTTGCCATTTCTCCGCAACAGTTGCCCATAGTGGACCTCATCACAGCCACAGAAACCACCATACGGATTACTAAATTATCACAGACAGAAGCAGAGCAAATCAGGATGAAAGTCTCGGCCACCCTCTCCAGTGCCCTCCGTCTAACCTCACAATACAAAAAAAGAAGGCCGTCGCTTCCCTGAGCAAAGACCACAACATCACTATTTTACCAGCTGATAAGGGAAGATGCACCGTGGTCCTAAACACTACGGATTACCACACAAAATCACTACTCTCCTCAGTGACAACAATACCTACAAAGCCTTAAAGCGAGACCCCACAAGCAGCTACAAAAACAAAGTTATAGCTTGCCTTCAAGACCTTGAAAAGGACAAAACCACTGACCGCCTTACATATCACCGCCTTTACCCAGGAGATGCTATACCTTGCATTTACGGATTTCCTAAGATCCATAAAGGTGTCCCACTCAAACCCATAGTCAGTAGCATAAACTCATTAGAAGGAATTTACGACTGTGCGATATGCGCTTCGAATATTGTGTGTAGTTTTTGTTTACAGTGTCAGTCAGGCATCTAACCATGAAACAAATTACACTCCAAAAGACCCCTCTGAAAAAATGACCCAGTGAGCTCACCTGTAACCCTGGCTGATTGTGACCCATACCTGTTTTCACACCTTAGGTAGAGGATCATCAGGGGGTCCTTTGTCCCTCTTTGGGAGGATACTCTCCACCATTTGACTCTTAGAACTGAAGAAGCTTCTCAGATGAGAGGTGAAATGTCCTTAAGCAACTTAAAGAAGTCCAGACGCTTTTCTTTCCAAGCTCCTTAGACTATGATGACCTGGATGACTGAGAACCTTCACAGACTTAACTGAAGCTACGTTTTTAGATTCTTTGAGCCTAGAGTCTTCCTTGCGTGTTATGCAAACATGTTGGATGTATGCCATTCAGCTGGTCCCACTTGGAAAAAACATCACACTTATGCCTTGTTTGGTATGTGGAACCAGCAGGGTTTTTTTTTTTTTTAATTTACACTTAATGATTTAAACATTGCTTTTAAACCATCAGAATGATCCTGACAAAAGATATCAAGAATATAATTAAACGATTAGCTTACATATAGCACCATGGAGACAATATACATTTTATATAGACAAAAGCATAAAGAGCCAGAAAAACAAAGTCCCTGACAAAAAATCTGGGCCACAATAGTGACTGTGCATTAAAAATATCTCTGTGTTGCTGTGTTTTGGACGTAATTGTTGTTGCCATCAGTACCATTAAGTTTTTCATTCTATCTTCTGGGATATATTTCAATATATGAGCACTAAAATAAGAAGTATATAAGAAGAGGATAAGAAGTATATTAAATCTGGGTTTACGGTACCATAATTCAGTCTTATGATAAGTTCCCTGTTTTCTCCCTTCATCTGCTGCCTGTTGTGTGCATGCAGGCAACGCTGTAACAATATAAAGCTCTGCGTCTGAATAATTTCCTGTAATGCTCGCAATTTTCTCAGAGAGGGCTCTCAAACTTCTTAATTATTTGAGTGATATCTGGATTGGCATTCTTCGAGCACCTATTATATCTGTTTACTGCCCTTTGAGTTCATACTCTTAATTCCATTTGCAACACTGTTTGCATTTGAACTCTTTTAGAAAACAGGCAAATTCAATTTTTTCCCCACAGAGCATCTGTTGCATTAACTTTGCTGTGAAACTGACTTTCTTTTAATTAAATTGATCTATCTAATCAAAAACTAATGAAAAGGAATTAGGTTTTGTATCAAGTTTGACAATAAACCAAACTGTAGAATGTAAATATATTTATTTTGTACTCTGTGAGTTGACCAGTTATCATTGCAGGAGCAGGTTGAATATATATTTTGTGTTATATAATTCCCTTAATTAAACAAAGGAACCACCATGTTCATGTTGGCCTGAGTGAAAATGTACACTCATTTTGCTTCTGTAATGGTCAGAAACTATTTCCTTCAAAGTCTGAAACACCCACTAGTGCCCAAAGAAATTATCTGCTGAAAAGCTGGGACAGATGAACTCATTTAAAAGCAATGTGTGTTTAGCAGGAGTCAGAAATTCGAATATGCAACATTCTTGTGCATTTTTAGCAGTAAATCGTTGCAGAGATGTCATTCTAGAGATTCTTTCTACTTTAACAGCTATCAAATGCAAATCTTAAAAAATGTCAACACATGTCGTTTTCCAGGTAAAAGGGAGCAAAAAGGACAGTTACTCGCTGCATCACAGCATGAGATCATGCAGAGCTGTCTTTAGTAATTTAAGAGAAATTCAAGTGGACTTTTTGGGGTTAGTGGCGAGTGAGTATTTGTGGGCTTTTTAAAATTTATTTTCAGTGATGAGACAAAACTTCAGCCTCCATAAAGAGGAATCAAACAGAGAGGGATAAATACTTTATATACTTTATACATACTTATATATTTTTTATTATTTTTTAAACTAGGCATACCTTTTTATAGATGTTTTCTGGGAATGTTCACCAAAGCCTTCATGTTCTTGACTGTAACCAGTTTTGCGATCTTGTTGTTAGCCTTACATAAAGCTGTTTATAGCATACCATAAATCAACTGTCCAACTATTTTTAAGCGAGACTTTATAAAAACATTTGTGATTGCTACAACAAGAAAGAACTGATTAAATTAAAGTTTAAAGTCTGCACTTAAATAACATCTCAGTTACTGTATGTGGTTAAAAAACGTTGTCAGTGTAGAGACGCAAAATTTTAAAAATAAAGTAAAAAATGTGTCACTGTCCAAATAAATAAAAATCAGTTCACTGGAATAAAAAATGGTTATTTATAAATGGTATCATCATTACATTACCAGCTCTGTGAATTAAACTATTTCTACATTTTATCTTATTGTGCCCATGTAGCATAATTCATGGCTTTTTCCTGCTGTTTTAACACCACTACACCTGAAACGTAGGGGACTAATAATGAGGCAAGACTTGTCAAAACAAGCAGTCACCATGCAACTTTATCCAAAAAAACCATTTTTAATCAGTTCTGTTTTCAGTATAGTCAAGTAAACTCATAAACAGTACTTCAAAGTTGCGGAAATTATGATATATTTTGCAACATCCTCATGCAGAAATAATTAATCAGGAGACCCAGGTGACAAATAAATAAAACACTTTTGTTAGTAATACTGACATCAAGTTAAAGTGATAAACACACAGCTGGTATGGTTATCCAAATCCGAAATTTTAATCTCCCTAGGGTTTTAATACCTTGTATGTCTACACTGCAGTTAAGAAAACAAATGTGTTTACACTGTTAGCAAGCCACTGGGCTGTACCTTCCAAAGGCAAAACAAATATTGTAATTTTTTATTTAAAGGCTCCACTGAGACTGACCTTTTGCAGCTCCCACGTAGTTAGACCTAAACCTAAAACTAAATACAGCAATTAATGCCAAAAAGTCTGCACCCATTATTAATTCACTGTATCTAGATTTTCCTCTGCATCAATCTGCAAACTGTAAGATTTGGAGCTGTAATGCTTCTGTCACCAGCAGCACACAACTGTCACAAGGCTCTCTCCCCAGCTCTGTCTACTTTAAGTATTCTGATGATGACACTGCCATACATGTTAATGGCAGTAACTATCAGACTTATCTGCTAATCCTTCGCCCTTCAAGTAGGTATGGGAATTGAGATTCATACAACTTTGAGCTTGAACTCCATCATTGTTAACACAACGTTAAAATATTCATTTTTGACTTGCACATAATGCACCAGCATTTTTAATTGATGAAAACATTTAAATCAACCAATCATACATGTGAATATACTGATACTGATTGTGACACGCAGGAAGCACTATTTAAATATGAGATAAGCTGGAGCTCAGCAAATAAAAGACAGGTTAAGACCTAATTTCCTAATATATATATATATCCAAAAAAAATATTATTTCTGTCTTATCCACATTTTACCGAAAGTAGTTTTGTGCCATCTGGCATTTAAAATCTTGGATACAATCATTGAAAAAATTGAGTTCAAGAATGCCACTGGAGTTAAAAGAAATGTACAGCACATGGCATGTGTAAAGAAAACATTAGACGGCCAATGACAGACCCCTGAGGAGCCCCCCGGGTCATCTTTATAGACCTTACCAATGACAACACTAAAACGCCTGTTCTGGAAGTAAGATAGGAATAATACCACCTTAAAACTGAAAGAGAAATGCCAATCCTGTGTTGGAGATGATTCAATAAAATTCAGAGATCCATAGTGTCAAATCAGCACTCAAATCTAATAAAACTAAAAGAGAGGATTTACCAGCATCAGGAGCAAGCAGCAAATCATCCATCACTCTGAGGAGAGCTGTCTCTGTGCCGCTTTTTTTAAGAACCAACAGTGAGATCATTTATGTTTAAAAAAAACAATCTGTTGTTCAGCAGGAAGCCTTTCTAAAGCCTTAGTATTTTTCATACTATAAACAGGGACAGAATCAGTCAAAAGTGAGTAAATAATTATAGGTAGAATGTGCTGACAGATTCATAAACCTTTAGGAAAAACATTTAGAAATCTCAAAGGCAGGATATCCAGGGCACACGAAGAGGGTTTTATTAATCACCTCAGTGAGAATCTCCAAAGATATTCTGTTGTCGTTCTGGGAAACTCTGTTTTATAGAAAAGACTTAGGCTGCTCTCTTATTTACCAGGAGTCACCACAGCAGGTTGCTCTGCATGTTTGATTTGGCAGATTTTATATCAGATGCCTTTCTTGATGCAACCCCAAAAGGATTTGTGTCTCCCCTCTGATGAAACCATGGATCTTTTGCTTGTTAGGCAGATGTTTAAACTACTACACTACAGGGGCCACTGGAAACTCCATTATAGCTTGAGCTAAAAAAGGCATGTTAATTCTGATCCACTTAGTGGTGTCACATTTGAAAAATTTTACTGACAAAACACCAGAAAATGTTCCTGTAATAATAAACTGAAGCAGCTTATTTCGTAAAAAGACCGACATGAAATGCTGGTCAAGTGCACAACACAAATTTGATACCACTGTGCCTGATGTGAAGTGGTACTAGAGATGTTTTTAACAGGTAAAAGACATTGGTACACACATGAAGATAGCACACACAGTATACAGTCAATCAACATATGAGGACAAAGCTAAATTAGCTTTTAAAGCTGGATATGCTTGCACTCAACGTTGCAACATGCCCTCTCTCCTTGCAGTTGTTAATCAAAGTTAATCAAAGTTGAATGATTCAGATATGTTTGTCCCACCTTGTACCATAGGTTGTAAGTTGCTACAGGCCCAAAAAGATTTTTCTGAAAAGGAATTCAGGAATAGTTTGGATATGAATGGAAATATGGGACTGACAGTGAAATAACGTAGCACAGATATATAGTCTTTTCAATATAACTGATCTAGCACCAGCTGTGCAGTCCTTCCCATCAATTCACTGTAAAACATAAAATGTCTAAGCTGGACGAGTGCCTGGACATGTGGGTGTTCAGCATTATTTGTGGGAACTTGAGCACTACTCATGAAATCAGAGCCTATGACAATACATGTGTCTTGTGTCTTTAAGTCTTCTAAAGCTTTTTGTTGTAACCAGTGTTGGTCAAGTTACTTGAAAAAGTAATCAGTAACTAATTACTGATTACTTCCCCCAAAAGTAATCCCGTTACTTTACTGATTACTTATTTTCAAAAGTAATTAATTACTTTTGTACTTAGTTACTCTTTAAAAACACAATTTACAACCTGAATAGGTGATAAAGCGATAGATCTTTCAGCCCAATTCTACTTTTTCTGCATAATCCATCATACAAAATGTAATCAAATGGAAAAGTCTCTTTTTAAAACTTGTTTTATTAGTTTTAATCTTTTAACTTTATGCATCAAGCAAAAATTTAATTATATGCAACATTCTCTGACTGGAAGAAATTTGTTTAACATTTAAACCTATTTTCTGCACATTCCAACACATAAAATAAAATATATATCTTTCAAATAGATGCAAGTGAAACACAGCAGAAAATAAATAAAATCAAAGACTAGTGGTCCTGTTGCTCTATTTTCACCTGTAAAGCAGGAGTGGGGTAGGCTAGGCGGATGTTTGCCCTGGTGCAGGTGTACCGCAGTAGGCAGTGGAAGAATCCGCGAGTTTCTCTGTGAATTTCCTATTATGTCGTAACATACTTGATGCTTGCTTGGAAGTTTAGGGGGTTTTTTTTCGCTGTAAAAAGAAGTTTTCTTCCCACGCACAACGGACACTAATGTTTTTGTCACTTTTTACAGAATCAAACTCAAAGTAAGGTCAGTACTTCCACGCTTTAAACGCTGCACGCTCATACTCTCTCCCGCATATTATCCATTGTTGATCTGCACACAGCTGTTGTCACGAATGTGGCACTCGCTTACGCCACTGTCATGAGACATTCTGTCAAAAAAAAAAAAAAATCACGGTTTTAGTAACGCAGTAACGCAGCGTTCCTAAGGGAAAGTAACGGTAATCTAATTACAGTTTTTTCAATAGTAATCCCTTACTTTACTCGTTACTTGAAAAAAGTAATCGGATTACAGTGCCCATCTCTGGCTGTAACCATCAAAGAGATGCGTTCATGAGTACAATAAACAACAAAATCAGTTTTGCTCTGGCTTTGATTGGTCTTTAATTTATCACAAGTCTTTGCTCACATTTTTTGTCATGTTCTCATGAGTATGTGTAAATGTATTCACAGAAAATTGCAAACATCTGTTTGTCAGAAGACAGATGATTCTCCTACTGCTGCCAGACTGATACCACCCACCAATTAGTCACCCATATACAAATTATTAAAATCTATTAACTCAATGAAGGGAGTTAAAAGCCTGAGAGAAGCTTTTGAGAGACTGATCACTGACTGCAGGAGCTATTTGTTAAAGCAGAAGGAGAGCTTTCTAAAAAGTACAGACTCATAGTCACATGGTACATTAACTCCACTGGGCAAATATAGAGCGCATTAATAAGTAGTTTAGCCAAATTTGATCTCAGTTCTGAGTCATATTTGGTGCCTTGATCTATTTATTGGATAATATTGAGCTGTACTGTCAGCTTACTACTCCAATGTGTACCTGCAATTTGTAGTTTATTAAGCTGTTACATGTGAGGAATGAAAATTCAATTGAAGTTTAATTTATTATGTAAAATCACAACAACAACTGCCTAAAGGTATTTTATACTGCAAAGTAAATTATGGACAGTACAATATATTTTTTAAAATTTACATAAAATAGTGAAAACTGCTGCTGGGTCTGAAACAACTGCTACTAAAAAAATCAGGTGTTTTAAAACCTTTGCAGAGACAGAAACGACAAATTAAAGACAGCATACTAACTCAAAGCTTGTAGCCATGAACCAAAACTAATGTTAAAGTGCCATCAGACCTGTGGCATTGTGGCAGCTTTTGTACTTGCATCTGTTCCTACAGTATAATTGCTCTGATTACAGGAGTTTTGCGTTAAGTGCTCTTCGCGATGGCTTTTCATTTTAGGCTATAGGCTTTGTGTTAATGCCTAAAGCAATAGTACTTTCCTTATGACACCAGAAGAAACTACACCTCTATATATATATATATATATATATATATATATATATATATATATTATATATATATATATTATATATATTATATATATATATATATATATATATATATATATATATATATATACATATACATATATATATATATATATATATACATATACATATATATATATAAATATATATATACATATATATATAGTATCATATAAAGATTCAAAGAGTTGTCCAGGTGTTCCAGTTAAAAGAAGAGGAAGCACATAGTGGTAAACTTGGCTGCTGCCATGAAATTCAAATTCTTTCTTAAGATAGTGTATTTTTTCACTTTAAAGATATGTTTTCCGTGTTCTATTGTGAATAAAATTTATGAGATTTGGAAATGATTGCATTCCGTTTCTATTTAATTTATACACAAAGTTTCAATATTTATGGAATTGGGGTTGTTAATAAGAATTGTGATGGAACATAATTCCACATGGCAAATTATACACCTACGCTGATATTAGAGCTGACATTTTCAAATTGCGTGTGGGGCTTTTCACTCTCATGCATACTGTTATTATCTAAAAATACTTATATAAAACAGAAGCCAGAGATGAAAAAGCACAGAGAGTTTTGGTTACAGGTATTCTATGCATTTAAAAATAAATTACTAATAGTGTTTTAAACCTTTCATATTGTGGACTTAAAAGCATTGATAATTTGCCCATTATGTTTTTTAGCTGGTTTTCTCCACCCTAATTTTGCGAAAAACATAATTATGAATTCTCACTGTGAGCTTTGAAACTGGAAGGATTAACAGGACTATGAGATGCAATCCTGGAGGTCTAATTTGAACCGTAGGTTTGAAGGGTTACTGCACTGAAGATTGCTAGGAGAGGAAAGTAATTTTGTGTGATTCATATCATTAAAATATTTGAGCAGTTATTTTTATCGGTTGCAGCAATGCTGGAGGCAAGTTGATTCTGTTTTTTGTAGCTGTATGACCCTGAATACATTTGTCTGCATGTCTCTGTGTTCAGACTCTATCATGGTCTTGTATTGGTCAGTGATTATTTTTTTGCACATTGTTTTTCAAGGAGGAAACAGTTGGCCTAGTTTGGGTCTCACCTATGGGTGGAGTCTTTGGTGCTCTTCAGGCAGCACAATTTTTTCATTTGTTTGCCTATTTAAGGCTCCAGTAATCAGTCTTCTGTGGATTGAGTGGTCATGCTCTTCTATGTGTTTTGAATGAATTAAAGTTTCTCTTGCACTAATGTCCTTGTGTTCTTGTTTCCCAGTGATTCCAGGTGTGGCTAAGGAGTGTCATTCCTGGCAGATCCACTCACCTGACTCTGTCAAGCTGGCCAAATCTTGCTGGAAATCCCTGGCCAAGAACTCTCCTATCGCACTTACCTACCTGTCCTCCAACAGTTCAAACCCTCTAGCAAGACCAGACCAGTGGCTTCTCTTGGTGCCTCCTCGTAACTTCTTCCAAGTAAGACCATTTAGCTACATTCTGAAACTGCCACTGAAATCTCAAACTCCTCAGCACTTGACCCAGCTAAGACTAATCCATGGAAACCCTTGTGTTTACATCAAAGCATTTACTGTTTTTGTTATAATTTTTAAGACAACTGGCACAGTACCAAAGTCCACAGGAAATGGTTTCAAATAAAAAGTATGGATCACATTAGTCATTCCTTCATAATTGAAATGTTTTTTAGTGGAGAGAAATTATCTTGTGTGTAAAAGTGACCACCAGGGTAAAACTGCATCTCAGCAATATTGAATGAATGTAGGTTTGGCTTCAGTATGCAATTACTTTATAGAATTGTATCTTTATTTTGAGTAATTAAATGTCATGATGTGGAGTGTGATGTAGTGAGGAATGAGGATCCAAAATGCAGGATGCAGAGAGGGAATTAAAAAGGGAGCAATTTATTCAGTTGAAGTAAGTCCAAACACAAATTCACAGTAGAAACTACAAATACAATATAAAGTAACAGAAACCAGGTGATACAGAGCAACACATAGGGGAACAGTAATAAGGGAACACGGGCAAACTGAGGATGCTTATACTCATAAGGTAATGACGCAGCTGGAGACAGCTGGGGCGAACTAACAGGTGTAGACCAGGGATGTCAAACTCATTCTGCATCACTGGCCAGATACAGGTTATTTTGATCTTAAGCCAAAAGAGTGAAACTGCCCTTTTTGTCACTGAAAATAAGTTTAACTACACATTTAATACTCAAGAAATCTTAATCCAAGAAAAAATATGTTTTATTTCAACAGTGTTTCTCCAAGATAAAGAAATGCTTCTGCAGGAAATGAAATACATCTGTGAGAATAAAACTGTAAGAAATAAATGTTCGAAGAAATACAGAAACAGTTCTGGTAGCTTAGTGCTCAGGCTGTGCTGTAATTATATTATTATTGCAATAAAACAGGAAGTTTTTGTTAATTCGCAAAACATTTTCTTCTTCTTTTTTTTACTGTGGACCTATTGTTAAAATAAAATAAAAGAAAGAAAGAAAGAAAGAAACTGAAATTTTTATAGTGGATGGTGGGAAAGAACAGGACATTTTCTGCCATTTGATTGTTTACTTGTTACCTATTTTCTTTGGTGTGGTATGAATGACCAACATCAGAGTCTTTATCACCAAGAAAAGCTGTAAAGAATTGTAAAGAAAATGCATTCTTTTATGGGTTTTAGTTTTATTTCAAAAATAGACATACCACAATGAATATTTCTCTGCTTTGAATATTCTTAATTAATGAAAACAAAATATACACATTGTCTCGTTTAGGAGATTATCTTTGAAAGAAGGCTATAATTAGGTCCCTCTAGGCTTGCTCCAACGAAGAATCTCTGGCAATATTAGCCAAACCCTTGGTGAAGAGTTGCTTTATGCTGTGGTAGGAATGTCGTGGTTCCTCATTTCCAAAGTGTTGCTTTAAAGGACAAAATCGAGAAAGATCTACAATTGTGTTAACACTGTCAACTGGCTGAGTGTTGAACCCACACCATGAGCTACTGAACCCATAGTTTATTGGTGACTGGTGACTCTTCTGAGCAGGTGATGGAGGAAACTCGTTAATGAGGTCATCAAAAGAATGTCTGAAAACAAATCCCATTGAAAAGGTCAAAAGGAAGACCATCTTGATAATAACCTGAATCCCTTGAATGACCTTTAAAAATCCAGGGGAACAACTGCATTGGGGATATGTTCTTCTTACTGTGCAAAGATAAAGAGATTAACCAATAAGAATGATTTAGGCATGTTTTTTCCATCTGTAAAATTATTACTGTGGAACATTCATCTGCTTCTAATGTAGGGCCATTTAAGGGTTATGCAGTCAGTGGGGAAATGTAGCTACCCAGGCAAATGTTTAAGCCAAATGTGACACCAGTGTTTTCTCATTTAATGTAAGCTGAAGCAAAGCCCATTTGCATCGCTGATTTAATTTCTTTTAGATAATTAACTGAATTTGTCATAGCTGCTGGAAACCTTTAAACAATAATTTAATACAAAGGCAAACGCAATCCAATGAAAATGTTGAATCTTGAGTGCATCAGAAAGTAATTATAATTTAATTATATCTGTAATGATATCCTCGTTTGTTGTGTGTGGTTGATGTTTTTAATTATAGATTTTTCTTTTAGTTCTAAAACACGCCGTTGGGCAACAACAGAAATAAGTTAGAGAAACTTATATTTCAACAGTAGAAGTGCTTAAAATGTTAAAATGAGAATTAGAAACAAGAGCACTTTGAAATGAAACATTTGGCGTGTGCGATGGAGCTGATAATTGTATTGCTCAATAATTTAAAAAGGTTTTATTTTAAGTTTCCCCCTCAGTCAGCCTTTGGTTTGTGTATGTCATGAACAAGCCTGTCAGTTCATTCTTTTACATATACATGATTGTTGCTGATGTAACAAGTTCTGGTTTCAGTGTCTGAACATTATTCATTGTTTATTGAGGTGTAAAAATTATTAATATCAGACTCTCAGGAGTTTTCCTTTTAAAATTTTATACAGCTTTCATTTTTTTCTTACTTATAACCTGCAGTGCCCATTACTGAAGCAATATTTGACTTTGATTTAGAAGATATTTGACTCAAAACTGCAGACCTGAAAAAAATATGAAAATAAATTCTCCCAGCTTTCCTTTGATAGTTTTGATGATAACTGGTGGTGGTTGTGTTGGATGGCTGGTAAATGTAAATTGATAAGTAAGAAAAGTAACAAATTATATATATAGATATATCTATATAGATATATAGATATATCTATATATCTATAGAGATATATCTCTATAGATATACTGTATATTCTCTCTTGCAATTAATTCTTCGTGCTCCGTGGCACGATACACAGTTCTTGATGGAATATTTACATGCAGTGCTCAGCTCACTCCACACTCTCCTCACAGGTTTCCTGGCAAAGCAAGACGCACCAATTAGTTAACTTGTCTCAGAATGAAGGCCAAAGAGATGTTCATCTCAGTGAGCCGGGGTTGTACTGACTGTGTCACTCAACAATCCAGCGTTGACTAAAGCTCAGCCACTCTGTTAAACAGTGAGCTCCTGACGAGGCTCATCAACAGTAGATGAGTTTGATTGTTGACAGGTGTGGCTGGCTTCACGGGGGGTCACTAGGTCACACACACATACAAATGCACCACCATGACTAAGCAGCATAACAAAGACATTACATTCATGCTGTGTGGTCAAATGTTTGTGCATGTTGGAGGTATTTCCCATATTTGAGGTGATCAGTGTTGGGGTCATTACTCAAAAAAAGTATTACACACATTACACATAACACATTTTTTAAAAGTAATGCATTATTTTAATAAATTACTTACACTGAACAAAAATATAAACGCAACACTTTTGTTTTTGTTCCCATTTTTCAGGAGCTGAACTTAAAGATCTGAAACATTTTCTACATACACAAAGGACCCATTATTATCAAATATTGTTGACAAATCTGTCTAACTTCTCCTTTGCCGAGATAATCCATCCCACCTCACAAGTGTGGCATGTCGAGGTGCTGATTAGACAGCATGAATATTGCACAGGTGTGCCTTAGACTGCCCATAATAAAAATGCAGTTTGATCACACAGCACAATGCTACAGATATCGCAGCTTTTGAGGGAGCGTGCATTTGGCATGCTGACTGCTGGAAAGTCTACCAGAACTGTAGCCTATGAAATGAATGTTAATTTTTCTGCCATAAGCCATCTTCAAAAGCGTTTTAGAGAATTTAGCTGTACATCCAACCAGCCTCACAATCGCAGACCACGTGTAACCACACCATCCCAGGACCTCCACATCAGCATGTTCACCTCCAGGATGGTCGACCAGGTGGAGACCAGCCACCCAGACAGCTGCAGCAACAATCGGTTTGCATAACCAAAGAATTTCTGCAAAAACTGTCAGAAACCGTGTCAGGGAGGCTCATCTGCATGCTCGTTGTCCTGCTCGGGGTCTGGACCTGACAGCAGTTCGTCTTTGTAGCCAACTTGAGTGAGCAAATGCTCACATTCGATGGTGTCTGGCACATTGGAGGGGTGTTCTGTTGACAGATGTTTTTACTGTTCAGGACAGATGGCAGACAGCTTGTGTCGCGTTGTGTGGGTGAGCGGTTGCTGACATCAATGTTGTGGATTGAGTGGCCCATGGTGGCAGTGGGGTTATGGACAATGAACATGAGTGCATTTTATTGTTGGCATTTTCAATGCACAGAGATACCGTGTTGAGATCCTGAGGACCATTGTTGTGCCATTCCATTACCATAACCTCATTACTTTATCATTTCTCCATAAAATGATTCATAATTCCAAAGTTAGCAACATAAACCTCAGGCTACAGTCCCACACACAAATCCCTTTCCTAATGCGGACACACATATGAGCTTTCTCTTAGTACTGAGCTATGAAAACAAAGCCGACAGCACAAAGCAAAGGAGCAAACCAGCATAGAGAGACTTCAATGTGATCGCCACAGTGATTCCACTTTAGAAACATGAACAGTAGAAATAGAGGTTGCACCATGACTGCTTATCACTGCTTTTATTACCTGATGAAGTTCAGGGTCTGGTCTCTCACTGGGGCTGGAATTCACTCAGCTTCAACATCACTCTGGGTTTTTGGCTAGCTTAGCGTTAGCATGCTGTCTGTGCATAATGCAGCTGTCTCTGTTTTGGACACAGTTTGCACTTTACCATCTCAACCTTTTGTGCCATAAAAATAGAAGTTGTTCTGATATCCACGCTTAAGATTTTGGCATTATTTTCCTCCTCCAGAACACAAACTGAAATCAGCTGACTGAAGTGCAAGTCGAACCAATGAGCAGAATGAAAGGCAAGCAGACTAATCCAGCCGGTTCTCAATTTCCACTCCTAGTTACAGCCATAACATTCTGGACAATGACACCTTTTTATGTAGTTTTGTCTCTGTAGACCATTATTGGATTTTAAATTAAAAAATCAATATGTGATTGAAGTGCAGATTTTCACATTTAGTTCAAGTATTACATAAACTGTTTAGGAATGAAGTCCATTTTTATTTATAGTCTTTCATTTTCAGGGGATCAATAATTAAATAATTAAATAATTAAACAATTAACTGCTAAGTAGTTTCATGGCCACCTGAAGACTGTTCACTCGTTGTTCCATAACAAATTAAACAGATGAAAGATCTGGTGTGATTAATTTGTATTTGATAGCTCTCATTGGAACTCTCTGTATAGAGATATTGGTGAAAGTGAAGGAAGCCGTCATTAGGCTGAAAAGCCTAAATAACCCTCATCAGAGAGATTGCAAATACTTTAGAAGTGCCGACAACCCGGTACATTCTTAAAGTGAAATTGTCATGTTGTGGGAAAAATTCAGACTTCTGAAACAGCTGTACTAAAATAAGAAAGCCTGAGAACATAAACAGAAAGAAACCAACAGGGAATAATGCTGACAGTAAATTAATACAAAATTCAAAGTATCACAAATGCAAGAGTTCAAAATAAAAACAAAATCTCAGGCATTAAAACCCAGAGGCTCATGGCAAAAATAATCCACTTGCCAGCTCAGCAGTATCAAAAGGCCTGAAGGACCACAGAAGACAACTTAAGACATTCTGTCAATGTTAGGAAAGGATTTCCTTCACAATATTTAGTCAAGTACACTCTTTGTCAAATCTACAATCAAGAGACACCTTCATAAATGAAAACATTTTACAACAAAGTGCAACCCATTCTAAAATAGTCCGCACAATTCTGAAAAACTGTGTAATAATGTAAAAGTGAGGTTACACTCAAGAACATAAATACCAGATGCCAGAAACAATGTAAAAGAGCCAGCACAGCTCTGTGAAAAAGAAATGAAACCAAGATGAACTTGCACCAAAATGATGGGAAGTGAAAAATATAGAGAAGGAGAGAAGCAGCTTATGATGTGAAACACACTACACTATCTGTCAAACATGGCGAAGCCAGTGTTAGGGCATGGGCTGCCAGTGGAACCCGTCTACTAATGTTTATTGATGATGTGACTGCTGAAAGACATAGCACGATGAATTTTGAAGAGTACAGAGCTACATTATCTGCTCAGATTCAGCCAAATGCTGCAAAACTGGTTGGAATGTGCTTCACAAGAGGAATTTTAATTCTGCGTGAATTTGATGTAATTGATCCTTGGGTATGAAAGACTTTGTCCAATAAATTTTGATCCCTTGAAATGAGAGAAGTTTAAAAAATACTTTAATTACTAAATAGTTAAATCAATTCTTTTAAAAAAAATCTCTTTAATTAAAGCTAAAATTCTGCACTTCAATCAAATCTTGATTGTTTGATTTTAATTCAAGAGGCAGTGTTAGAAAAAAAAAGGATTCATGGCCCAAAAACTTGACTTAAATGTGTCTTGCTGAACCTTAATTTTTGGAAACCCTTGCATTATCAGTACTTTCAAATGTCTAGGTCACAGGTCTTAACTGTTTCTCTTATCATCTTTCTCAGGATGAGACAAGTCAGATTTACTGGGATGACTTTTTAAAGGAAAGGACAATTTGAGCTGCCACAGCTGCATTGATTTGGAGAAGGAATCAATGTTCAGTTTTGATTGGACACTGAAGAATAACATCTCTTATAGATTACTCACTAAGAATACTGCAGTGAGAGTTTGTGATTAGGTTTTCATTACTAACAAATCCCTAGATACTGTTAGAGAGAGGAAGTGGAGTTTGTCTTTTGCTTTATAAGTATTGTGTGATACAAATCGGGAAAATGTTGCGCTTAAGGATGAAGGGATGTACATAAAAATAAACTGATATCAAAGTCAATCATAGATTTATTTTTAAAAAGAGGTTTTATTCAAGCATGACTGACCTCCGCGTGTCTCAGCAGCAGCCTTACACCACAATGTAACCTTCAGTTATTCACATTACATCCTTTTCATTTAGCAGCTAAGCTTGAACTGGTGACTTTGTGACAAAGAGCAATGACAGGTTGAGAGCAGTTTCTATGGGAACAACTTCCATGTCTCTGGGGTGCTTCTCCAATTGTCAGTCCATGAGCTGTAAGATAATTTGTAGAAACAGAATCGAAATGGAAATATGAGAGGGAAAAAAATCCATTTTAAACAATATTTTGTTTGGCGCTAACTTGCCTTGTGTGTTGAGTGATAATGACTGACCTAAATTGGGGATTCAGATTCAGATTTGCATCCTTGATGAATTTTTTATAATATTATTGTTATTGTTGTTGTTGTTATGTTATTTTGAGCTCCAGTAAATCAAAAAGAATTACATGCCAGACAGACTTAAATGGTCACTGACATGTATAGAGAACAGTTAATTACCATGTAAATTGACTCAGTGTTTACATGTAAATATGCAGATGTGAAAGTTATGAGTTTATGAGTGCATAATCAAGTAATCACATGCACAAAGCTTTCCCACTGGACTATGTTGCCATGATTGGTGCTTTCTGTTTCAAAAATTATCACTTAATGTGTTGATTTTGTTTGCTTTTGAGCTGAAAAGAGTTAAAGGTTCAGCATATTTTCAGTATTTTTAAGCTTGTTTTGATGGGGTTTTTACTGGGTTTATTTTTGCTAATCTTAGGGTCTTTATTTATAAATTCTGTTTTTCCCAGGTTTTTCTGCTTATTATTTCAGAATGGCTAAACAGCATAGTGAAAGATAAAGAGCAGCTGAAAGCAATTTCAAGTGAAATGCCGGTCTAATCAGAAATGCAATGCTCTCTTTATACTTAATACATTAATAGTAAACATTTCTGTATATTTTTCCATCCCAAGAAATGGTAATAAGCAGGTTTGATGTATATGGCATTGTGCAGCTGCTGAGAAATACTTTTTTTTAAATTTTACCATTAACACACACATTAGCTTTTGGGTTAAAATTATAATAACATAAATTTGTGAATATACTTGCTACATTGTAGCCCAGAATAAAGACTAAATAGGCCAGACATAAAACTTCTACAATGTGTGGTTTGAAGTGAAGCATAATATGGAGTCAGTTTTCCAAAAGGATAAAGTGCAATCTGCATGTTGGGAGAAAATGAAGACACATGCCATAATAGAGAAACCTTTCAGTATGCAAGCAGAAAGATCTTGTCATTTGGATTTAGTTATGAGGGTTCTTTTGCTCAAGAACATTAGGACAAAGGTTCCTGGATGAGAATGAAAGCTGTTGATGGGGTGTGGGTGGAAAAGCCTGAGGCTGCTCCATGGTGTGGATACTGATGAACTGATGTAGTAATTTGCTAATGAGATCTAAGCTGTCTTTTCTCCCTGGCTTTGTCCATATGAAGGGACATCTGCCCTGCCGTAGGCACTGTGACAGCAGTCTCACAATGTACAAAACTGGTCAGTAGGTGTGTATGTGTGACAGAATATGAGGTGAATGACTGAACTATGCTGTTCTCACGTGAAATCTGGTGGTCCACTGCTTCAGGTGAAATGAACAGTACTCGAGGAGGCCCAAGTGTGCAAAGATGCTGAGGTATTCAGAACTGTTTTTGGGCGGGATGGGGGCACAGACTTTTGGCAGGTTGCCCTCTTCAGCGTGCAGAACTCTCTGCAGGGTTTTTATGGACTGTGTGCAATTACTTAATTAGTGACTTCACTGAGTTTGGCATAACACCATGCCAAATTACAATTTTGGGGGCAAGCTGACATAATTTAAAGTGTCAGGTTTAAGCTGTCACTACTCGATGACCATATTTTTCATGTAGAATTTGTAGAAGAAACGTGCCACCTAATATAATTGTCGCAATGGGGAGGATAAATAAATAATATATAATTGTCAACATAGCTTTGATACACTAAGTTAAAAAGTTCAAATGTTTTCCAGTCCTTTCTAGGGTGAAACAAAGTTCAGTTAAGGGCTGTAATGTTTTTCATTACTTAATTTGATTGTTTCATTTGTCACTGTCTTACAGATATACAAAGAGAATGATTTTTTTTTCCACCTATCCAGTTCAGGGTAAAGGTGGAGATCGGAGCATTTAATTACAGTTATGGCAAAAGTTTTGTGCAAGACAAAAAAAATAATCACAAGGAAATAATTTCATTTCATGGGCACAGATATTTATTTCCACTTGTGGAATGAATACCTTAAATTCCTTGCTCCTTAATTCATCAACATGCACATGAAGAACTCAGGAGTCACATGCACAAGGAAACCATTATGCACCAATATTATAGTCTGATGTATAGCATCACATATCTTTTAATGTTCAGAAAGAAAATAAACATAACAAAACAACAAAATCTTAAAGAGGAAGTTGAGCGGGATTCGTCTTTGAGAGCAGAGTTACCTACAAGACCGATGTTCTGCACTTCTGTGGATTCTCTCTCTGGCTTCCAATGTCCAATGAAATGCAAGCTAGGTTAACTGGTGATTTTAAATTGCTTGTAGGTGTGAATATGAGTATGAATGATTATTTGTCTCTGTGGCCCTTTGAAAATCTATCCAGAGTGTACCCTGCCTTTTGTCCTATGACAGCTGGTGTAGCACCCTGCAACTGGTAAGGGGAAAATGGATGAATATAAAAAAAATGTTGAAGGTTTTTAATTCAACAGTTACTAAAAGCAGTTTTTTAAAAATTCCTTTATTCAACCAGGGAAAGTAGCTTTTTTTTTTTTTGCAAACACAGCTTTTAAAAATTGGCTCAAATGTCAATAATTCAAAAAAATGTACATATCATTCTGACATTACACACAAATATCTAATAGGATAAAATGAGGAAATAATGACATTTTATCCCCAGAAGTTCAAAGATGAAATCTAGACAAGCAACTTCAATAAGTCCTACAGTCTCTTGTTTCAGACCTATTAGGACAGACTGTTAAAAGCAGTCCCGAGTATTAATTACTAAGCAGACTTTTAATAGGCGAACCAGTCTTGTGATGATAATCCTAGTTTGACACTCATAATTCACCTCAAATTCACATTGAATTAAATTGCGGAACAACTACTGAAGCTTGCAGCAGTTTAGTTCTGCCCTGCTGACATAACTTGCGTGCTATGGAGAAAATACAAATTGGAAATGAGGTACAACACCCTCCACCCTCTCTCTCTTTGCACACAGGGAACATCAACTCCTTTGTAGAGTGCGGAACAGGTCTCCAAAATAACAACGCAAGCCTTAAATATGAACAACTTTAATTTGAATATTTACAATAAAGTGTCCATCCATCCATCCATATAGCACTTTTCTACTCTGCTTGATCGCCCAAAGTGCGTAATACAGCATGTCTCATTCACCCATTAATTAAAAGATTTTCTAGTGCTTTCTATCTAACATTCACACACTCACACTGAGATTAATGCAACAGGAGCAACTCAGGGTTCCGAATTTTGCACAAGGACACTTTGGCATGAAAACTAGAGCAAGAAGGGATCAAACCACCAACCTCCCAGTTAGCAGATGACCTGCTCTACCTCCTAAGCTACAGCCACTCTGGTATTATGAGTATATATGTTTTTATTTATTTAACTTAAGAAATGCCCTGCTTGGTCTTTAAAGATATGTAAAGTCCTTCTTTTTCTGGCTAACAACATATTGCTCAGAGATTAACACTGCTATGAACTTAATGTAATGGATACATTTTACATTTTGTCCCTGGCCTGCTATATGCAACTCTGCTTTTGGTTGTGGGAATCTTATTTGGATCAGGTTTTCTGAA
Source organism: Haplochromis burtoni (assembly GCF_018398535.1). NCBI lineage: Eukaryota > Metazoa > Chordata > Actinopteri > Cichliformes > Cichlidae > Haplochromis > Haplochromis burtoni. Next base: position 183,235 of record NW_024582547.1, on the reverse strand, counting down.
AGAGAAACTTTTCCAAAAAACATGAACCCAAGTAAGAGACTGACTTGGGAGAGACTTTGATTTACAAATTAGCTGGAGATGAAACTGCAAGTTGAGCAGATAACCAGACAGACTGATACTCAGAAATGAAATGAAAAGCTTTTTAACTGTATTGCATTCACCTCAATGGGAAAATGCACAACTTTGTTTATGTGTAGTCATAAGAAAAAGGATGTTTTCACAGGACTGTGAAAGACTAAGTATCCTACATGATTCAGTAGCTTGTAGAATCACCTTTAGCAGCAATAGTATGAAGTAATATTTTTCTCTATGATTTTATGAGTGAGACATTTTGGCTCACTCATCTTTACGACATTGCTTCAGTTCATTGAGATTTGTGTGTAGTCATTTATGTACAGCTCTCTTAAGGTCCTGCCACACAATTTCAGATGAGCAGAGGTCCGGACTTTGATTGGACCATTGTAAAACCTTGAATCTTTTCTTTTTCAGCCATTCTGTTGACGATTTGCTCTTGTGAATTTATCAGCATATCAGCACGCACGCTCCAGTTTGGGCCAAGCTTTAGCTGTTGTACACATTTGCCTCTAGAATTCTTTAGCATACAGAGGAGCTCATGGTTAATTCAATTGGTCCCAGTAGCTGCAAAACAAGCCCAAATCACCATCCCTCTGCCAAAGTGTCAGTGCAAGTGTTCTGTGTCCCCTCTTGTCTCTTCAAAAGACTTTGTTCCCAAATTTGATTTGGAGCACCTGGCTGCTCCTTAACCTCTTATGTCCTAATAAAACGGTAATGGTGCACTTGATTTTTCACAAGACTACATAGATTCCTTTTTTAAAAACCAAACAGTGCAATGCTGCAGAAGGAGACAACTGTGAAAAGGAGATTGGATAAACCTAATCAGGTGAGATTATTTTATTTCATAGAAGTCTTTTAGTCTGTTAAAATTAACATTTCTTCATCTGAAAAGATTGTGAAAAAGATCAAATGCATTTTATTTATTATTTGTTTTTTCATATTACAACACTGAAAGGCTGATGTGGTTCAGGCATCTGACTAAGATGTCTCTTGGGCACCTTCAGGTACATCCTACCATGGGGGAAGACCAGAACATACTGGATAGATTATGTCTCTCAGATGGCCTGAGAATACCTTAGCTTTTTTCCCGAATGAGCTGGGAGGAGATGACTAGAGAGAGGGAAGTCTAGACTTTTCTTCTTAGGCTGCTGCTCTTGCAACCTGGCCCATAAAAAGCTGCAGAAAAATGGGTGACTAGATTGATGGTTGGACTTTTGTAAGAAATTTAAAAATTAATTAATTTACTATAAAATTACTTATAAAACATCAAATATTTAAAGTATTTTATATTTGCTTATTTTGTTACTAATCTGGGATATCCGAGTGTCTTCTTTAGATTATAGAGTTAGTGCACTAACAGAACAAACAATCTAAAGGTGCTAATTTGGGCATTAGGGAAATGTGACAGGTAAACTGTTCATTTATATACAGTGGGGCAAAAAAGTATTTAGTCAGCCACCGATTGTGCAA